>NC_079204.1:10277504-10579419 GCF_026745355.1 Beta vulgaris subsp. vulgaris
ATGAAAAATTATCTAAGAATATGATAACACCATAGAATTTTTAAAAAACCTTGTGATTGAGCAGCCATACAAACATACAAAGAAAGTTAAAATTAGCAACCAGACCTATAGATAATTAGATATAGATAAATCAATCTGATAGGGACACAGAAACAATTTTGTCAAAGTAGACATAAATAGAGAGATATAGAGAAATCCATTATAACAAATATGAATTCATTCATTCACTCAAATATTTATAATAGAACAGCTAGCTAGCAATCAAAAGCCTATAAAAGTCTAGAACAATTTGATGTGTAGATACATACTCATGTATAGAGTAGCAGTAGCTATATATTTTGTTTCATAGTTATAGTCATAGCTGCATACATATAGTGTGGTCCATGAAACATCAATTAAACAAATCTTAATTAACCATAACTTACCAACACCCATTATTCAATATTATTATTACTCTTACCAGTTTTTTTTTGAATGCAAAACCTCATGGTTATGGACCTGTCAGCAAAAAAAAAAAGAAAAAATAAAAAAATGAAATCCTTATACTAAATTCAAATTCCCAATGGGAGAAAGTAAGGTTGGTCTTTTTCCCGGTCTTTGCTGCTGTAAATACTTGGGAGTGAGTGCTCTCATATAAAAACAACAAAAAGTTTCAGTCTTACACTAACTCAAAGATTGACCCATTTCTTCTGCTTTCACTATTGCATTATCATTTTATCCTTTTCTTTGCACACACATATATATTTCTTAGACCCATTACACAAATTTTAAACAAACTATATTGGAGGGAAAAATAGAGCTAGTTTAGTTATGGGTAGAGAATGGTACCTAAACTGGGGTACCAAGTCATCCTCCAAGAAAGGAAGGACTAGTGGTGGCGGCGGTGGCAGTGGCGGTAGTAGTGGTCGTAATGGTAATAGTAGTCAAGGATTGGATAGAAAATCGACTGCGCCACCGGCAGCAACGGCGGCGGCTGCAGTAGCAAGTACAGGAGGATGCATGAATGCTGTCCTTCATCTGTTTGATTTTCAGCATTTTCAGTTGTGCTTGCATCCTCAAGATAGCTCCTTACTCCCAGATGACCCCACCCCTCTAAAAGGTCTCTTTTTTAAAACTACATTATCAAATACAAAGAAATTAACACTATTTTTTTTTTTTGCTAATGTTTTTTTTTTAAACGTAATTCAGGTGTAGAAGCGCCAAGAAACAGTCTAGAGTCGATTACAGGAGAAGAAAAGGATGATCATTTACTCATTGTTGTAAGTTTTTCTACCTTCAAAATATATTAACTTAATTATCATAGAAGTGACATTTTTTTAATAGTAAATAATAATAATGATAATGATAATGATAATGTCGATATTTACAGAAGAAGGGTATTCAGATAAAAACGAATCGAAGAGACACAGGACTGAAGTTAGTCCAAGTGCCAAGAACTAAAATAGAGGATTTGTCATCAGAAAGTAGTTACTCTCCAGCAGGTGCAAGGACACCAAATCTTGTTGCTAGGCTTATGGGCCTAGAAATTCTCCCAGAATCCAACACTACAACTCCAAGATCATCTTCTCATTCTCAAATCTCTCCACATATAAGAGCCTCAACTCCACCCATAACCACCAAAACAAGTAAAACTACTACTCCTCGATCAACTCGAACCACCTCCTATCACACCGACGTCTCTGGCGGCCTACGCTCCTCGCCGGAGACACCGAGATCATCAACATCAACAAGGAGGCGGTCCACAGACGTGGTGGTGGATCATCATCGACTCTCTCTACAAATCAACAAGGAGAACAGCATTGTAAAAGAGATGGAGTTAGCACGTCCTTCATGTTCCGCAATACATACCAAGAGAAAAGATGGAAGAAACTATGATGAAGAAGTTACTAAAAGTCCTAGCTATTATGCTAGGCAGATTATGAAACAAGTGAAGGAAACAGTTAGTAGGAGAGTTGGAGTTGATATTACAAACACCATTAATAATCATAATAATGGAGGAAAAGATCATCAAAGAAGAGATGAACATCTTTTATCATCATCAACAACAACAACGACAAAACCCAAGAAATCCAAAAAAGATCAGACTCATAATCTATCATTGTCGTCTAAATCAGATCATCAACTCGTAGCAAGAGTATTTTCGGATATCGTTGATTCAAAGACGATAATAGAGCAAAAGGAAGTTACAAGAAGAGAAAATGAGAGCTTAAGTAAGAAATTTGCTACTAATAGTAGTAGTAAGAAGCCTCATAAATCTTTTTACAATTCAATAAGGAATAAAAAAGAGGAGCAATTTGTTCGGCCTTTGATGACGACGAACAAGAAATGTAAAAAGAATATGTTGTCTAGTGATCTCCTTCATGGAACTGTCCCATCATCACTTGTCCCCCTCAAGAAGGATTTTTCTTCAGTAACTCCTGCAAAATTACTTCACAAACAGGTAACTTTTTGAACCTACGTTTTTCCGTATTGTGCTAAGGGCCTGTTCGATATCAATTTTATGTTTTCGGTCTTTTTATTAATAAAAAAACCGAAAACAAAAAGATAATGGATAAGCCTTTAGTGGTTCTTTATTTATTTTTTAATATTGAGTGGATCGAAGTATTTATGATCGAATTAGTCTTAATAATAATTTTTAAAAAATATAGGGAATTTCGTCAAATGTTCAGCCTTTCAAACCCATCAATAAAAGTACTACGACCACGACCACCACCACCACACGGTTATCTCGTTATCCGAGACAACGGATAGACGAAAAAAGACAAGAAGAAGCGATGCATGCACCAGCCGCTGATAATTGGAGGAGCAAGAAGGATGCTTCAGGCACCTCCATAATGGAGTTCCAGTATATCACTAGAATACTAAAATGTACTGGAATTGACAGAGATACCCCTATTTCCTTTATGAGATGGTACTTACCTTCCCACCCTCTAGACCCATCAATATTCCACAGTTTAGAAGCAACCCATTATCTTACAACAACTGATGATAATTCTTGTCAACAGTTAAACCTTGCAATTAACAGAAAGTTACTTTTTCATCTAGTAGATGAAATGTTAGCTGATATGTTAAAACCTTATGTTAAACTAAAACATCATCACCACCATCATCATCATCATTATCATCATGATTATAAGCAGGATTATCGACAGATAAATGGGTTTCAATTGGTGAAGATTTTGTGCACAAAAATTCGAAGTTTTCCTAGTGCAGATTGTGAAACTCTTCAAGACATTGATGCTCTAGTTGAGAAAGATTTACCAAGATTTGGAGTAGAAAGTAATATGATTGCTTACCAAGAAGATGGTGGAGAAATTGTTTCAGAGATTGAACGTGTTATCATGGATTCATTAGTCCAAGAAATTTTCTGCCTTAATTAAAGATTAATTAGCAGTTCCATGCAAAAGATTAGTGTGATGTTAATGATGATGTAAAGAAGTTTGTTTGTTTTAGTTAGAATTTTCTTGTTAGATTCTAAGTTTTTTTTTTTAGGAGTGGGCCATATTTGTATATAATATTAGTCAAATGGTGCTAATCAATGATTTTGTTAGTTGGTTCTTGTTTGTTTTTCCTTAACATCATTATTAGTGCTATTAATTACTTATGTAAATGAGGGCCTGAAAATATAGTCAAATAAGGCTCTTTTTATGAAGTCAAAACTGTATTTTGTTGGTTACTCCTGTTACTATATAGTTAACCTTATTGAAGCTTAATACTATGAATCTTTCTTCGAATTTGAAGATGTTTTGACCCTTAATCTCGGACATACAGAACAGCAATTTTTTTACTAAATTTGCGAAAGTCTATGTTAATTAATGGCGTATATGGTTAATTTCTAGTTAAAAGGTCCTTCTTTGGTTTACTCATTTCACACCTTCTAAGTTGAATCCATATTCCCAGAAGGTAAAGTAATAATGCTAATAAGTAATTAAATTTCTTGAAAAATGTGAGCTATTAAAGCTCTACTATATGTTAAATACTTAAAATCAAACGCTATATTGTATGGTTCTACTTTACAATAGCAACCACAAGTTCACAACCATATCAACAAGGTCCTTTTTCTTTCACGGCCTGTTTGGTAGTTGGTCATAAATGGTGGTAATGGGAATAAATTTGTGTGTAAATTTATGAAAAATATCATTGTCCATTCCCATGGTAATGCTAATTTATCCTAAAGTATTCACTTTCTTTCTTAAAATACCACCTTGTAGGTGGTAATGAGTGGTAATAAAATCTGCTTCCCCTTGGAGACAAAAACAAAAGTTTAGGGGTGAAATTGCTTACTTATGGAGAAAAAATGCCTCCCCATGGAGATTTTGAGGGTACTTCCCTAATAAAATTACACTTGAAATTCATTCCCATTACCGCAATTTATTACTGACTACGAAACGGGCCGTCAGAGTTTAAGACTATGATATAGAGTACTACCTCCGTCCTTTATTAGTTTACCCACTTTGACTTATAACACTATTCATATTTATTACTTTGACCGTCATTTATACTTTATATGTTAGGAAAATATAATCATGTATAATATTGTTTGATTCGTCTCAATATGTAGTTTTGGAATATTAAATTTTTATAATTTTTACAAATACATAATTAGAGATATTATTACTCAAAGTTTTACATCGATAAATGTGAAAAGTCAAAAGGGGTAAACTAATAAAGGACGGAGGGAGTATTTGATAAGGTATAAATTAAATGAAAGGTTAGTAAGAAGCTAAAATCGATACAAAATGCCTTATATTTTTTTTGGTGCATAAGAGAGGCACAATCCCAAAATAGATAAAATATTAGTTGAAAGTTTTTTTTTTTGACACGAACTACATCTAACCTATCAATAAGAAGTTAAAAAGACCATCTAAAAGAGTTAGCTAAATCATGATAAAAAGATAAAATTGTGAAAAAGAATCAACTATCCAACATTCTACAAGTTACAGAAAGTAACTTCATTTTAACTTAATTTCAAATAATTGGAATTTTTTCAACGGCTTTTATTCACTTATTTTATAGATAAAAAATAGCTGTAATGGTTAGCCTTATTTTATTTTAAATCTACAAATAATGTGTCAAACAAAGTCTATATTAAAAAATTTAAATGTTGTAATTTGTAAATGGATATAAAACATAGATATAGAATTTACAATTTTTAATGTACTCTCAAGTCAACTTAATACCAAACAGACTATCTAAAGGTCTCTAGCCATATCTTGGTCAACAAAAAACATTTTGGTCAGGAATACATATAAACAAAATCTATATTTTTTTTAAAGAGAAATTTCATTAATTGAACGTCAAACAAAATCTTTAATAAGTCATAAAGAAAAACAAAATCAAATCAATTTCGTCTTAAAAAAAACTACAATGAACCAGCAGTTCGAGTAATATAATGTTGCCCGCCCCCTTGTATTTGCTGAACAAGTAGCTATTGATGGGAATCAGAGGTCAAAGAAACTACAATGAACCAGATCGAGCAATACAACGCATAACTCCCTTGTATTTGTTGAACAAATGATGGGGAGGTCAAATAAAATATAATGAACCAGATCGAGCAATACACCATAACTCTCTTGAATTTGCTGAACAAGCAGCTATTGATGGGGAAGGTCTATCATTCTGAGATAGTTTGGGAAGAAAACTCTTGATTTAACCATGTTGACTGCATTCGAATTTTCAATACCTTCATGTTGATAGTCTTGAACTTTAACCAATAATAACAATTTCTCATATCATATTTTAAACTTCCATAAAAAAAGAGAAAGAACCCAAAATTGAGTAGAAAACTCTCAAAAAGAGAGAGAATGGGGAATTAATAATAACAAAAGTAATAAAAGTTAGAAGAAAAAAGAAGAATGGGGGAGCTACCACCATCGAAAAGATGATGGCTGCTCCAAACGAGAAGAAAAGGGTTAGGATTTTTTTTTAAAAGGAAAAAGAAGAGAGAAGAGCAGACTAGGTTTGTGAGTTTTTAAAATAATGCTTCTTAACAAAACATGTATATTTATATATTGTTAAGTTTAAGTACGTATATAAGATAATATCATTGGATCTCTCTCATGATAGTCACTAACTAATTATATTTCATGTCCGTAGGAAAAGAGAGACTTGTGTTTGACAGATCGAAATCGCATATCATTAGATTATTTTTTTTTTTTAAGTAAAGGTTGAAGAAAAGTTTCATTAGGAAACTCTACTTAAGGAGGAAAAAGACCTAACGAATCAAAAATCCAAAATTCACATAAATTACAAAATATAAAATTATGTAATCCACTGCTCAATTAGTGTACGCGTGAATTGGAGTTATGAAGGTAACACTAGACACATCACACACTTCCTTGCTATTTACATGCATACTTAATTACATACATAATGGAGGATATAATTTAAAAGAAAGGAATGATAGTATTTGTTCTCAAACTTGTGTGATAAGACAAAGTGAGGATAGTCAGAGAAATGAATGAATACACACCTGAATGAAAGGGAGAGTATTGTATAGTGTGGGGAGAAGAAGCACATCTGCACATGGGCCATTCACGTGATGAAGGTGCTGCAAAAATATTTTTGTTGGTAATGGTCCCAAGCCCATGCTTGGAATTACCCATATACAGAGTGAGAGTGCTAAATTAAAATTTGGAATTTACACGTGGGATGTTTATACTTTTATTCCTCTTTATTTCTTTTTTTTTTTTTCTTCTTATTATTCTTTAATTCATTAAAATTCTGTTTAATTGCAAAAAAGCTTTGGGGACCGTACTGTGGCTAGCCAACAATAACTGTAGTTATTGGCAAGCAAAAAGACAACAAATGACAGTTTAAAAAAAGAAAAAATTGATTCTTTCACTTTTGGTTGTTTGTTATTTTTGCCTTTTCCTATGGTTAGATCCTCAAAAGAAAATTTCTCCATGCAATTTTGATGAGCTTCTTCACTCACTTTATTTTGAGCTTAATGATCTTTTTATTAGGCAGACAAACTACTAATAAAGTGATTTTGGAACATGCTACTAACAATTATCATCATTAGTCTAATGGAGGAAGAGTACATTGTAGTACAATCAACAATGTAAAGGTTGAATTGCTTACGTCTAACCTTTTTAGTTTTCCCTTAACTATGCTAAGAATTCTTATTAATTGTCTCATACTATTAAGATTTGCAAGGTGGCTTGTGTTTTACACAAACCCTAACCTCTATTAGTATACTTTGTTAGTTTTGTCTCTTTAATTATAAGTTTTATCAGTTTTTAGTTTCTTTTTTTATAATTTTCCCTTCTTATGCGAGGATTTACTCAATTAATAAGATGGTTATATATACTCGCACATATTTTTTTTTTGGTTTAAAGAGTGTCATAAGGGTAAATGATGTATACGGGATTCAATATCATGTTTTGGACATCACCTTTCAAGATTTTGACCAACTAAGCTAGTTGTCATCTACATACTCCCACATTTAGAGTTATGGTTTGTCTTTTGATTTGTAGGATTGAAGATGTGAGAAATCGAATTCATTGGTTGAATACCAAGATCGACAAGGAAAATTTCAATATCTATTCATTATGACATCAGGCATAAAAGATGTTGAGTCATCAAATTTCATTTATGATTGGAATATTACCATATCAAAGAAGTGCTACCGTAATGTTTATACTAGTAAATTGAATGAAGAATTTTACATTGATGTTTTAGATCATCTTTTATTTGATAATTATTGTTGTAGAAATGACCATTTTTCATTTCTTTTGGACTAATAATGTATACCCTTTATTCAGTTATAATCATGATATTGATATCTATATATCTTTTTGTGCTAAAATCAATCAATCATGATTAATGGTTGAGCCAACAAAAAAAAAGAACCAGGAGATACTTGGTTTGGTTATTTGGAAACTTCACAATTCAAATATCTCCTGGTAACCTTATCTCTTTTTTCCCTCGTGCAAAAGGGTGAAAAGATGTACTAATTGACTACTTTCTAATGCAAGTTCATGTTACAGCAAATAAAGATAGGTTCATCCCGTCAAAAAAGAAATAAACATAGGTTCACGACTTCATGCTAATATATTTACTTATACGGATATACCCAACTTTAATCCCAAAATTATCCAACAATATCATTTTTTTTTTATATTAGGAAATTAAGTCAGTTCAAGAGCTAACCCCTACAAGGCTACTAGTCTATAGGAAACACCAAGGAAGTAAAGATCGAACCCCTAATCTCAGGGACCAAGGGGGAGCGTTCTACCCACTTGAAATAACTCATATCCTTACCCAACAATATCAATTGATTTCCCTAACATAATTTACGGGAGTTTTGGGCACTGGCATGCATTATTGCCATTACCATTGCCATTGCCATTGCCATGCTAATTTTCAGCCATAGTAAATACTAATGTATTGTCATATCATAGAATTCAATGAGATGGAAGAGCAGAGAGGTACAGTGAAAAAGAATTAATTAGATAAAAAATTTCAGTAAAATATAGGGACAAAACTGCAAAGATTCTTACATGTATCCACATTTATTTACCAATTTACTATAATATCAGAGAGAACTCTCTAATTTTGCAGATGTCAGTGTAAAGGAAAGAGGTGAAATTAAAAGAAAGCTTTAGTGGAGTAGTAGTGTAGTATTCAGTATATAACTATATATTCAAAGCGCTCATGGAGGGTTCTTACTTCTTAGTGAAAGGGGTGCATTTTTGGTAATACTCAAGTCTAGTTTTGCAGGTGTATCAACAGGTCCTGTATTTGCTACTATTTGTTTCCTTTTAGTTTATTTTGTTGTTTTTTCTTATTTTGAGAATAGTTATGTCGAACATAAGATGAAGGTTTGTTCTTTTTGGATGAGTTGAATTGAAATGAATTGAACTAAACTAAACTAGATTTAATTGAGCTGAATTGAACTGAATTGAAATTCTGAGAAGAAATCAATTGAAGTGAGTTAAACTGAACTGAATTGAAAATGTGCCCAAAAGAAAATGGCTTGAATCTTGGATGAATTATTCTCATTATAATTAATATTTACAAATGTTGCTTCTTCTATCTGAACATTATCTTTTACACCTCAGAGGCGATGCTCAGCTAATTCAAATCTCGTTGGAAGTGTTACAACTTACAAGTCAAGTTGAACCAACTCAATAAGTTGGAAAAGTTATGGCTTGCTCTTTGATGACCCCAGTATCGTAATGATATGTGTCAAAATTGTTTAAAAAACATATAAATATTACATAGTATTAGCACCACCATATATCTAATATATTTCCTGCATTACATATAATCTAACCACTTCAAAAACCTACATATTATCTGATCTGTTACTTATAATGTCAATGAATAATTATGAAATACATAGATATCGTTGTAAAATATCAATGCAATATTATCCACCTTCACTATGTTATACACCCTCCTCCATTATATTGAGTTATTTCTATTCCTGACTAGTACAGTCTTAAAAATAAACAGACCATTATTTTCTTGTATATATCTTACATAAATGTTAATTTTTCAAAAACATTACGGAATTACTTTTCAAAGAAATGTAAAATACAACATTTTGCAATATGAATCAATATCATTTTCAAGATACAAATAATAATGTTTTTTTTTTTCCCGAAAATGTGAAATGAATAACCCGAGAGAACAAAGTGATCAATACTTAGCAAGTAGCAAGTTAGCAAGTTAGCAACTACTAAATTCGTGTGATAAACGTTTGAAAGGCACTCAAATGAAAATACACAATTAGAAGTGTGTAATGTGTTTGGTATCCATATATGTGGTGCGCTGCTAGCCTGCTAGGTACAGAGTCCGCATTGCAAATATAAACATCAGGGTTTCTCCAATTTCAGTTTTAAAATTAGAGATATTTAAGTTTAATTCAATTCAACTCAATTTTTCTATACTTCCTCCGTTTTTTTAGATGTTAAACTTTTTATTTTAGAAAGTTTCAAATTAGATGTTACACTTTTATTTTGGGTAATAATTTCTTTGTATCTCTCTTCTATCAGATGTTCACATGGAACCCTTTTGTTTTTCATTCTCTCGATCTCTCTCCTCTCCAAAAATTAGAGTCCGTGATCAGAAAAGTGTAACATCTAAAAAAATGGAGGAAATATTAAATTTAGTTCAATTCAGCATCTTTACTTTGACAATTTCAATTCATTTTAATTCAGTTCAACAAATTAACATCAAAAGAACATTGCCTAACAGTAATAATATTGAGATCATATATCATCCGTAAGGATATTTTAGGATAGCCGGTTAATTGAATTCCTCCCTAGTTTTTTTCTTTTTGGCTAAAAGAAATTATTGAGATTATATATATACAGACCTTGGAATAATCTCAAGAAAGGAAATGGGAAAATAGGGTAAAAGTGACACTTTAATTTCCTCTCTCCTAAGTTGGAACTGACTCTTCTATGAAAGCCGAAAGTGATGGTTACTGACCCAGCGACCTGTCAGTAAGTGCTGCCTTAACTTATTTTCATGGAGAAAAAAGTGGGAAATCATTTGTTTGTATTTTTTAAATGTTTTGAAGCAAGTAATGGTGGCTTCAACGTGTTACATAGTGATGTATATACAGAAGGTAAAATAGAAAAATAAACCAAGAAGAACGAATATACGTACGTGAAAACAGAGCAAAACAAGAGTATCAAATTTCAAATACTTCTATATGTTTTGGGAATCTGATGCTTAAAATCAACTTTTGTTTTTCCATCACTTTATCATCTCAAATTCTCAAGCTTCATTTACTATACTACCTCCGTTTTCTATTATTTACAACAATTAGACATTTTTTCTCTCTACTTTATGTCAAATTGTTATATAATAAAAAACGGAGGTAGTATTTGAAGTTGTCAAGAGGTAGATGGGTAGTGCTAAGTTGCTAACGGTGCTACCATAACAAGTTAATAACTGCCAACTTAGGGTAATTTATAAGGATGGTTATATAGAAACAGTAAATTTTGGGGCCCCGGTTCTAATATGAAAATTGGGCCCTAATTTATAGAAAATAAAGATGGAAGGTGTGAGTTCTAAAGATAGAATGCTGAAAATCTAAAGATAAATCATTGACAAATTTATTAAGAGTGGGAAACAAGCTCGATTTCTTCAAATATGAAGTAAAATTTTCAAAATAATATATTTTGGGACCTTTATAATTTTGGGGGCCCTGTGCTGTTGGGCTCCTTGCACACCCTCATCTACCCCTCTGGTGCTAACGGTGCTACCATAACAAGTTAATAACTGCCAACTTAGGGTAATTTATAAGGATGGTTATATAGAAACAGTAAATTTGCAAATTTTAATAAATTATTCAAATTCTTAAAATGTGAAGTTTTATATCATGATTTATTTGTTATTGTTTTTGACATACAACAATGGTTTTCAGTCTAGGCTCCAAAAATCAAAGTGAAAAGCACATTGTTATTATGTAATTAAGCCTTCAAGACAACATGATTAGACAATATGTTAGAATTCTCCAATATAGACATACATCCTCTCTTTTCAGTTTTCACTATTTAGGCCCCATTCTTTTCAACTAAGAAAATCTAAACTCAATGCCATAAAGAAATTAAACTGAACTAAATGTCATAGAAAAATTAAACTGAACTAAAAATAAGTCTAAAAGTGTAGGGTATAAATAGTGAAAACTTGGGAGACTTTAAGAAAATATACATGGGAGTACTCTGGGCTCTGGCTCCATGTTATAGATTGAGACATTGAGTATATCAGATTATCAATAGCGATTAAGACGTAAACGGAATTTGATCTCAAATTTTAATACCATTTACACAAAATTTTACCAATTAAGCTAGATGAAATCCACATATATACATGAAATTTGGCAAAATATATCTGTTGATAACTTTGAGAAATATTTTGGGATTGCCATACAATTAATGCGGGTAAGCATTAACTGCTCGACAAGTTGGATAATGCAGCTCATGATCGATCTCAAATTCAAAGAAAGTTTATTGAAATCACAATAGTAAAAATACTGTAGTTTACAACTATTCAATTAGAAGTCAATCAATTGTTTATGGTGTCGCAGTCCTAAACATATAAGATTTGTTTACAACTTCCAAGGGTTTTGCCTATCCTTGTTTGTGTTTGAGGAAACGAAGGGGAAGTTACCTCTGGTGTCACTTTGCCACAAATACAATGGTTGCAAATAAGGGAATCATATTTTCAAACTTGAGAAAAAAAAGGATTGTAGTGGTGCGTGATCTAGTAATGCGACCCAAACAAGAGGAAGAAGTTGGAGCTAACCACTGGAGCATCATCAAGCACTGAAATATTGTTGCTTGGGGATCACATGTGGCAAACCAAAGTTACAAGGTACACTAGCTAGTTATGGCCTTATGGGAGTCAAGAGCTATTTCAATGGTGTAAAAAAGAACTTGTTAGGACTTAGGAGCTAGCAATTTTGAAAAAAAAAGAAGAAAGATTTAGCTAGTTGCTAAACCATTAAAACATAAGTTGGAGTTTTGCTTTGCCAAGAAAAAAGTGATCTATAAAATAAACTGGTTTTGCCGAAAAAGAAAATAGGTTCCATAACTCTTTTTAATAAGTGAGAATTCATATATAAAAGGTGATTGTGGGACTTATTCAACAACAAATAGTTTAGCTACACCATTAGTTGGTTAAAAATGAGTCTGGGTTAGCTAAAGACAATGATATAACATCTTTAACCAAGTTTTATTTTAAATAACCATTGAAATTGCTCTAAGCTCCCTCAAGTAAAAGAAACAAGCTTACTTTTGTAACATTTATAGAAGTCTATAATAAATAGATATAGTGTGTAAGAAAAACAATCATCAAAGGACTCTCAGGGTTTGTTCTCTTCAGCATAAAACAACTGAACTGAACTGAAAAGAAATGAATAGTGATATGTGAGAGTAAAAGTATTGTCTAGAGCTGAACTGAACTGAAAATAAGCTAAGGAGAACAGACTCTCAGTCACACGGAAATGCTCAATGAATCATCCCATCTATATCCTTACATGAGCAATGATATTCCCATATCCGATATTGGACAAATTACCTAATAATTTGGCATTTTAGTAATTTTTATGACAAAAATTAATATTAAAAAATTATAAATAATAAAATATTTTTTTCATATATTTTTATTAATTGATGTACTATATGACTAATATATCATATCTTAATACCATCTTATCATATCAGTTGGCTATTATATCATATCCTGAGACCTGACTGCATCTAATCATATCAAGTGAATGGTATATTGTATTGTATAAATTACTAGTAAAATTATTAAAATGTCATGGTACGGGACAAGTTTCCCAATATTGGGCTGATTGTCTGTTACCATATTGATGATTTTAAATAAATAAAAAAGTGAGATAATATTGTTTATTTCACATTTTACTTCCTAGTAAAAAGAAATTGTTTTACTATCTACAAAATTAATTTTTGAAAAGGAGTACTACATAAAAATATAAATTAGGAAATCTTTCAAACTACAGTACTAGCTTTTACAAATTGAAAAACCAACACCACAGTACAATTTATTAATGGAAATCTGTATGCACTTTTAATTGGGCTTCTTGTCCTCTTCCATGTAAAAGTTGCAAGAAGCTCACGGAGACAGGCAAATAGCAACCCTCTCAGTTCATTAGAAGCCTTGTTGGTTGTAACCACTTACTCCGTTTCATTTCCTATATGATCAGTAAGGGCCTTTATTGCTTATCAAATTTGTTCGTCACCAACATTCATAAATGATTTTGGAGATTTTTCATGTCCTTTAACTTTCAGACAAATAAGCTTAGTTCAATGCAAAATAAGTTTGCTGCAGCAAAACAAAAAGGCATTGCTTAGCCAATTTTATTTTTTAAAAAATAAATTCATATATGCTTTAAATAACAAAAATGAAATTTATTTTAACAAAATAAGTTCATTTCAACAAAAACAAATCTAAAAACATAGACTAAAGTTCAAGATGAAATTCATTTATGTTAACGATGATGAAAATTAAAAAAATTGTACATAATTTACCATAAAAATAAAAACCTCTAAAAATGTACATTTGTTCAAATACAGCTTGATTGACCGTGATTAGAGATATTGATATACTGATATCAAATCGCAAAAAATGTATCGCTACAAGAATCACCAATTCATAACCTCATAGAATAGAGAGTTGAGCATTAATAACTCAACTAAAACCAACACTATGGAACAAAAAGTTATTGCGACAAAAACCCAAATTGATCGAGTATAAATCTATTCCTGGGGCCTCAACCATCAGCTTAAGCTTTTGATTAAGTTGGTCCTTTGATACAAACAATTTGATCACATTGTCCTAATAATGCAGTAGTCCTGATAATTTTATATATATTGGATATGTATTGTGATTTGTGAACAATCCAAAATCGAAGACTTGTTTGTCCAAATTGTAAGCTCTATACTATACCACAGAAGTTATCTTCTCATACATATAACTTCTTCCACACAGAGAAGTTAAAAATATGGACTGAAAATGAAAACATTACCTAAAAGATGAAAATTTTGGAGCCCCAAAAAAAGGGGAGTCCATGTACGTAACTGTCAGCAATAAAATGATTGGGGCATGCATGAGGAACAACTATCACTCTCAGTCTCAGGTCAGAATATGAAACGTAGTAATTACGTCTCACTTTTTTACTCTCTTTTTGAATAGGTAAAAATATCCTGCACCTTGCATTCATTCAAGCAGCAGAGGATGCAGAAAATCCCACTTGTGTTATCAAGATAAAACTGCCAGCAGATGCTTCTCATGATGCAAATACAAGTCAAGTTTTTTTTGGAAATATAAACTTCTTTGCATATTCATCCTCCACAGTCCACACAACCTTTCATCATTTTGTCTCTTCAGTTCAACATTACCCCAGTCTATTTATTCAGGATCATTTATAGGCTGAGTATTACACTGTTCACTGCCACTTGGTAAAAGTCATTCATTAAAGGAAGGTAAAGTTCCATATCGTCGACGTTGAGGAAGATCTTCCGACATAAATACATTTAAACTGAGTGATGGACAAAATACAGCCTATATAGAAATGATACAAAATAATAAACTAGGATAGGTAAGCAACTTTTTCCGATTTTGTGGGGAGTGAAACTTATTCGTGAAGTGTAACTTTCTTCTCAGCAATATAACTCCCGGGATTTCAACTTCCCAAATTACAGTTTCGTGCGATTCTACATCAACCAAACGCTAATTGTAATCAGCCACGAGTTAGCAACACAACCTCAATCCGCCCAAAATAGTGCTGCTTGAATATGGACTTAGGAAATAGAAAGGCATGAAATCAATTGAAGAGAAAGAACACTTACAATAATTGCTATTCTTATTGGGTGTCTTGTTCACTATAAGTAGAGAAGACTTATAAGTATGAGATTTCATAGGGGATGGGAAGGGTAATGAATGGTGTTAATTTTTAGATTATATGAAAATGGGCCTGGGTAACCCAATAACGAGAAGGAGAGTTTAGCTCACTTACAAGGTAGGAGGTTCCATCCTAAAACCAATTGGTGATAGGAGGAGTAACTCCTAATCTTATAAAGTGTTTTATTCTCTCCTCCTTCTCCAATGTGGGTCACTCATAAGTGGGCTTTCAATGGATTTCAACACACCCCCTCGGGCTCTGATACCATGTTAATTTTTAGATTATATGAAAATGGGTCTGGGTAACCCAATAAGAAGGAGGCAAGCTTAGCCCACTTACAAGTTAGGAGGTTTCATCCTAAACCAATTGGTGCCAATTGGTGATAGGAGGAGTAACTCTTAATCTTATAAAATGGTTTATTCTCTCCTCTTTCTCCAATGTGGGACACTCATAAGTGGACTTTCAATGGGTTTCAACACACCATCTCACTTGTGAGTGTCCTTAGAAATTCAGAGCTAACTGGAAATGTCAGAGCAATAATCCTCTTAGGGACTGGACATCCTACCCGGGCTCTGATACCATGTTAATTTTTAGATTATATGAAAATGGGTTTGGGTAATCCAATAAGGAAGAGAGTTTAGCCGACTTACAAGCTAGGAGGTTCCATCCTAAACCCAATTGATGATAGGAGGAGTAATTCTCTCCTCTTACTCCAATGTGGGACACTCAGAATGGGTTTTCAATGGGTTTCAACTAATGGGATGAAATACTTAATCTAAAGAAACTAAAATCATTACCCCATCCTTCATACCAAACAACAATAACGGAAGTAGTTTGTGTTTTCGTTTCCAAGAGATACTTAATCTAAAGAAACTAAAATCATTACCCCATCCTTCGTACCAAACAACACTAACAGAAATAGTTCGTGTTTTCGTTTCCAACATTTAAAACTCCCCCACCAAAAACTCTCACACCATATATGTTACTAACCTAAAACCCAAAGTTCCCTTCAAAAAAAGAAACCTAAAACTCAAAGAAAAAGACTTGCTAAATGCAAATGAAAGATAATAAGATCCAAAAAAACATGTATGGCGCAAAAAGATGAAATTACCCACCCTGAAACAAAAGGGGTTACCTAAATTCCTCAGCTTTCAAACAAAAAGAAATTACTACCTGCAAAATTGGCAAAAAGTATCCTAGTAAATATAATAAAACATCATCCTATATGATTCCTCCAAAATTTGAAAGCTAACTAGCTGTAGAAACCTGTATTTGAAACTAAATCCGAGTTCCAAACAAAAAAAAAAAAAGAGGTTATGGGGGGCATGAGAGACAAAACAACTATCACATCCAACTCTGTGACTATGTGAGGCTAACTCATAAATCATAATGTCCTTGGAGGTTTCCGCAGCCCTGTGATTCTCAAATGGTGGTGGACCATTTTGCATCAGCACCATATAAGCTTCCAAAAATCAGTGATAAAAAAATTCAGTGGAGGGAACAAAGATGTCCCGCTATTTGTACGACACTCACAAGTCCCAGCCCCCTCATCAGTCATTTTCCACTCTGGATATTTCTCTCTTTTTTTTCTTTGGGGAAGAGGAGATAGGTGGTTGAGTTTTTCTCTGATTTGGCTAACGTTTGGACTTTGGATCTTTCCCTCATTTATTATGGAGACGGATGGGTTAGTCATCTGCAATCAAGTTCCTAAAACGTACAAAGATCTCCCAAGGCCTACCCTCTCTCCGGGTCATCTCTCTCATATCACATGAGTGATGAGTCCCATATTTTTTTCTATTTCTAATTGCTTTTCTTCATATGGCTTTCTTAAAAAATGTGTTAAAACAGTTGATGCTACAACTTCCCTCCCCCCACCCCCTTTCTCTTTTGGCATTTGGTAACTGTGATTGGAAATTTGAGGTTACTATTCCCTTGTTTGGTTTATCATACGATTAGTTCATAGACTATTACGATCAATCCTCGTCTTCAAGAAGTGAGAGGGTTTAAACTTCAGATTGGTGTAATTAGTCACAGCAACTACTGCCTACACCTCTGTCAATTTGTGATGCAATGTAAACTATTCTGATAGCAATGAGGAATTTCCTCTTCTTTCCTAATGGTCATCAGAGTCCCAAAAATATATAGTCAACAACTGAAAACCCACATCTTCAAACTCTCATGATTTCTCCAAGATTGGACGTAGCATATGCTTTTGCAACATTACAGATTTATAGCTATGCCAATAACTGAAATTTTGCTTTCCTTTGCCTCCCTACGGACATCCAAAAATTGGCAAGGGGATATAAATCTGCTTTTCCTTTCGCCTCTTCACAACATCCCTCCCGCCTTCCACTCCTTAGTTCCCAACATGAGCAATCACTGTCCCATGCTTCCCAATTTTACATATATCATAAATTTCTGCCAATTAAGGATGTGAATGTAGTGCGTAGAAATTAAAACATTACAATCAATCATAATTCATGGGACACTGCTTTTTCAGTATCAGAAAAAAATATACCAATAGAAAGAGAACTAATGATGGAAACTTAAAATTGTGAACTGTCAGCATTGAAGTCTACACATGAAGCAATCTAATCTGACCAAAAACATAAAGACAGCGATCAGGCATTACAATTAATTTTTCTAATTAGGTCGATACAAGAACAAATAAGCAAAGTTTAAGAATCAGGATTCAGGACCCCCAAGACCATCTTCATACCGTAGGAATGAAGAACTAAACACATAGGACACCTAGAGCCTACTATTAGTACAATAGGCTCCAATCAAAAAGATAACAGAAGTGTTTCGCGGGTCACTATGTGCAGCCTGACGTAAATGTCTTCTCTAGAATAAATAGGTTTAAGGATGATCGTGAGAGCCAGAGGATTTTCCCATAATGAAACTAACTTTAATAAAAACAACACATGTAAGAGATAACCGGCTGATTAGTGTTGAATGTCAAGGTGAGCACTTCATTGGTGGTAACAGTTGATGTTACTGCCCCACTTGTGGTGTGCAAGCCCATAATTTGCGACCGATCACGATTCTTAATAGTAGAGGCATCAAGGCAACCACCTCCCACTGCAACACTTGACTCATATCTCCTATAATAGGAGAGGAGGCCATAATTATTTCTTAATTGTTCACAGCATCCACTTCCCTAATGAGGTGCCTAAGTTCACCCGAGGCCATACAACCTTTACAGGGCTCTACACAAGGTCATCACGAGTGGTCCAGCAACAGATGGGTCTTAGCAAAGTTGATGCTGGATAGGATATAAGAGTATCAATTATTAGGCTCATGACAAACAATAGATGATTACAATTTACTTACGTTGGAGATTATGTCCAACCATTAAGGGTACTAAAAGTAGGCCCACTTAATCAAGCTCCACCGTTTTGCTACAACGGTGGCCTAGTCAGAGTCACCACCACTGCGGATGCACTGCCGAGCACCAAATGTTTAGGCTACTTGAGCCTTTCTGAGTGTGGGCATTGTTCAAGCCACCAAAGGGTATGTCGAGCTGCTTCCATGTAATTCCATGCACTTGGTCCCAAGCCCCACTTATGTCCTCACAGCCTTATATCACAAGTTGGAAGACTTGCCTCTATGCTCCACTCAATCTATAGACGGGGATGCTCATGCCTTGAGTGAATATAGATATAATATTCTTGAAGAGGCTAATTTAATTTTTCATGTGACAAGAACAAACGCTTACAGTGCAGAACTATCATGTTCAGGTTCCAGGCTAATAAGTGAGCAACTTTCATGAAGACATGAACCTGATAAACTAATAACAATTTCAAAGTTAATATCTCAAGTTAGGGGTCCAGCTTCCACTCAGGTGAGCCTTCATTATAGTCATGCCCAAGGTTGAGTGCACATTGATGAATGGCTGACACTCCCATGGCTTGGTCCTGGCTCAATGGTGGGATGTCCTTGAATTTTTTACGTATCTCAATGTATGATCATCACCTTGCCTCACCATAACCCATCATGCTAGAGGACGACATGGTGCTAAAGCAATAAAGCATATTGTGAAACCCAACCAGCTATATATCAACCATCCAAGAAGCACTTTTCCCTTTATCTTTGTCCCCCTGAAAGACACACCCTCAAACATAACCTTCGCTGTATATGGTCTCTCAAAGGTACATCATATAAGACTTGGTTAAAACCATACTCATAGACACGCCACATTGTATTCGTGGCTTGGCCAAGAACACGACCAAGACTTTGACCTTGTCCAACCGATGACAACACCTTAAATTAAAGCAAATCTGTTGGGCTAAATTTTTTTTTCTTGAACCACTTCCTTTGAGCAATTTGTGATTAAAGAGCTCATGTAGACGTGAAGGAGGGAGCATGAGGTGGAAGCATTAGCAAAGCTCATGAGCATAAAAAAGTTCATTAATTTTGAGGTTCAACGTAATTCATCTCAAAATAAGTGAGCAAGCAGAAAAGCACAGTTTACAAATGTCATTCAGTGAATAGTAGGCAACTAGGCATGACTCATAAGAATAAATTTTTTATTTCTTGCAGGAGAGCAACTGACTGTATTGACACAGTTTGAACTAGAATCAGATCTAATAATGTCAATAATCTTATGTAAAAGACAAATCACTATTCACATAAAGGAGATAATCAACCTATAACACAAGTAAAGAATCTATAATATTTTTAAATACCTCTTGCCGAACCCCGGAGTATTTTCTCATCACAAAATTTGACACATCAGCTAGCTCCTCTCAGCTTCCAGTGTCCACATCAAATCCAGCACCAGTCCATCCAGGCGTAGAAGGCCCTCTCCCTTTTGCCAATACTCCAAGTCCCCTTCCTCTCCCTTGTAAGAGGCTTTTCTTCTTTCCTCTTCCTTCTCCATCAGTGCTAGGTGGTTGATTTTGAACATTAACAGTTGGTACAGTTTCACCATTTTCTTGACTGGGATTGCTTGTAGCTATCCCATTTACTTCTGGCGTCAAAGCAGCAGGTGACGCACTAGATGGCGTGCCATTCTGCAAAATTGTTTTTAATATATTACATGGAAACTCAGCCTTAGCAAGTTAGCATCCATAAATTATCTATCTTTCATAACAATATAGGTGGGGGAAAAAATCATATAGGTTCACTTACCATTGGTCAATCACTATTCTAGTCATCATTTTTTCTACTGTTACTGGTACTACTTTTCATACATCATTCTCTCCTTCAAAATACCCTCTATCTTAGCAGCCAACTGGCTAAAATGCTGCAAGCATCTCACTTTACCTAGACCCCGTTCAGGCATAATTTTCACTTGTGATATAAGTTCGACAGTAGTAGGTATCATTACATGCAATTTAACCATCTTCTGACGAAGCAGCTTAATGACTCCAACAAAATTTCAGGACACCCAATGACCCAAAAAAGGAAAATGGGGAAAGTGTTATGGAAGTATGGGAGTAACATATTCACTAAAGGCAAATTGATCTCTTTAACATACTCCAACACCCTTTCACCGGGAAAAAAATTCAAAAAGAGGTTTCAATACCATGAAAAAAAAAATGGAATTGGAAGCAGCTTCATGTTTCTCCACATCTTATTTTAACCCACAAAAAAAGAAAACCTCTCGACTTCACCTATTTTGCTTGTCTGGACACGAAAAAGAAAGGCTATTTAAATGCTCATTCTGTCCATCAACAGGATACTGCTAAACAAGACCAAGAAGAGGAGCCAATGTGCAATACTAAACCAACAAAGATAATAGCTCCAAAAAGTACATACTACAGAAACGACATACATGCAAAATAGAGGTTGATGCTCTTCCTGGATTTAAAGCTTCTAGTCGTCTTTTTAGTTCCTCGAGCCTTGCGAATTGGGAGTTACCGCTTTCTTGGACCTAGTAAAGTAGCTGTATCAGAGATAGCACATATATCCATATATTCAAGCATAAAAAAAAATGACATATACCAATTGATTCAAGTCCTCACATAGCTTCTGCTTAACTGCTTCCTCATCCTGTACAACTTTTAGAGCATCCTCCCATACCTAATATATTTGAAACATTGTCAGCTAGGCAATTCATACAAAAGGATATAACTATCAAGTTCATTCATGCAAAAACATTGTGCATTAGTAAAAGAAAAATACAATATTAAATGCATTGATGCGGATAAGTAAGTGCATTCAAAAAAATATTTACTCCTTTTCTTTTTAGTTGCAAAACTTTCAATTTCAAAATTTTCATAATATCTGAAACATTTCTTAATATGGCAAGTTTCATGTGGAAAAAATACCAATATTAGCCTTTTCTAAACAACTAAAGAAAACATCTAAATATTCACGAGTTATTCCTCACTCTCACCCTCTCCCTCTCCCCCCCCCTCTCTCTCTCTCTCTCTCTCTTTCTCTCTCTCTCTCTTCATCCCCATCCTTTCCCCTCTGCCATTTAACCCCATCCAACCAGTCCCCCCTCTTCCCCTCCCCCGCTACCCCTCAACCACCTAACCTCTGTCCCCTTACTCCCATCCCCTTTCAGTTTCTGACCTCAACCTCCCCTCCCCCAACAACCTTCCTTCTCCTTTTCCTCACAATCACCCTCTCCCCTAGTTTTGTAGTGTGGATAACTCATTCAATGACCCTGTTCTTGTTTGTTACAAATCTGAATGCCCCCTTGATCTTATACAAAGAGATGACAATGTTATCCTCATTCATCAAACATCTTAAAATTGAATTATTTTATTAACCGGAGTATGCTGTCTTTGCCTGAACAACTCCATACTTCTATACTCTATAGGAATCTCATTAACCCATTGCCTTTCTGCAACTCATCTCTAGCCAACCTTTCCGGTTACATTTTGATTCCGAAAGCTATAGGTCAAAATGTGCTATCACTAGTCTCATTAAAGAATAACAGCACTACCATTCTTAACAGTTTTTGGGATGAGCCTCATCCACAAAAACTCTCCCCATTCATACTTGATGCATTGCTGATGATAAATGATTTCGATCTTTGCTTTGTTGCCCTCGCCAACCTTTATCTTTCTCTATGTTTTTGACCATTGAAATAAATACTCATATTTCTATCTTGGCTTCTCCAACAGTTTTCTTCATGTGTATGTTGCACTTGTTTCCTACTTTTCCTCTTCACCACCTTATGAGCCTTTTTATCTTTGCCTTTGCCATTACAAAAACTTCTTCATCAACCATCACGCCTCCTTATTAGTTCTAGATCCTCCTTTTGATGCTCCAAAAACCTCTTCGTGTCATGTTTCTTATTTCTTTCGCACTTTTGTCGCTTTTGCTTTGCATCAACCACTTGATCCTAGACAACCGGAGTCAAGTTGAGACGTCTCCTTTCAATTTTCCACAATATATCTTAGAGTAGTTATAAAAGATAAAGTAACGGGAAAACTACTCTGGCCACAAAAATCACTCTAATCAAACAATTTAAATGAGGAAAGCTAGTGAGCTACCAACTGTAAGACTAGGACAAATGCTGACCACAAACAATCAGAGCGAAGTAGCCTCTTTTCAAACGTCTTGAGTGTCTTATAGAAGAACAGCTAGTCGACAAGCAGTGGCGGATGTACGTAATAACACGCTGGTGCACGTGCACCAGCATAAATAAAAAAAAAATTCAAAAAATCACGGAAAAAAAAATAAACGCTCGTTTCTCTCACGGGTCACGCTGCAGACCTCTACCTTTCTCTCTCACAGTCTCACGCAAACCTCACAGTCTCACGCAAAAAAATAAACGCCGGTGGCTTGACTGGCTTCGTCCGGCGGCCTCACCGGCGGCGCTTTCATTGACTAACAGTCTTGGGCGACTCGTGGTTTCGTCAAATCGTCAGTACTGCACTACTGCTGTACTGCACTACTGCTGGTGGCTTCGTCCTTCGTGGGCGATTCGTGGTTTCGCCATCATCCTTGACGATTCGCCGACGTGCAGCCACAAAGGTGGTCGGAATTCCTTCTTTGGTGGACGACGGTGGACGGAATCTTCTCTAGGTACATCTTAATCTACTCAATTTGCTTGATTTCTTGTTTTACTTTAGAAATTAGGGTTTATCAATTTCATGAGAATTGAAAAATAAATTGCAATTTTAGTTGTTATGGGTGTTTATATATCAGATTATGTAATGTAGAATTGTTATAAATGTTGATTGTGTTGTTGTATTTTGATTTGTGTGTTATTGCATTTGCCTTGTTGGTGTTTGATAATTGAAACCACGTTATGTTTGAAATGGGTGTTATCACACTTTATTGCTGATTTTGTTGATGATAATTGATGGTCTATGAGTCTATCACAAATTAGCATATGTTTCATTGGTGAGATACATCAAATTTAGTTCAAGTGTTACTTGATTTTCAGATTTGATAATGAAGAGAAAACGTACGCCAAACAAAATGCAAAACATTGCTAGTTTCTTCACTAAGAAAAATCCAACTCCAAATTCTCCTCCACATCCAACACAAAGTGAACAAACTTTGTCTCCTCAACTAGCAAGCGAACAACATTCCTCTCCATCACACAATTCAATTCAAAATTCCCCTCAAAATTCTCCTCAAAATTCCCCTCATAATTCCCCTCCAAATTCCCCTCATAATCCTCCTAGCGCTCCGGATAGGGTCTACTTGCTTTTAAAATTGGTGTTACTTCTCCCCGTTGCAACGGCAAGTGTGGAAAGGGTATTTTCTGAAATGACGCAAGTGAAAGACAAATTGCGTAATAGTATAGGAGATCAAATGTTGAATGATTGTTTGATTACTTATTTAGAGAATGATTTGTTTTTGAATGTTAGCATGAATGATATTGTACATCGATATCAAAACATGAAAACTCGTCGCGAGCAATTGTAATCATTTTTACTAGTATTTGGTTGTATTTTTTTATAATTTGGATATTTGGTTTTTCTAGTACTATTTGGTTGTATTTTGTATAATTATTGGTTATATATTTATTTTCTTTTCGATTGAAATTTAGTTTGGAGTATTTTTTTAAAAAAAAATTATTTTGATTTAGTGAACGGTAATTGATGGTGAACCACCATTAAAAAATTCCTGGATCCGCCACTGTCGACAAGGAGACTTGAGAAAGCAAACAACGGGATAGAGGTATTTGCCGTATTTCGAACAATGATTGGCAGTATGTCTAACCTGAAGAACTGAGCAGAATACAGTAAACTTGCTAACTATGTAAGCATATCCAGATTAAAATCTCTATACGACCCCCCTTCACCATAAGCATCCAAATAAATCTATCAATATATATACCAAGAATGCAAGAGGAAATAAATCCCTTAATATCCACAGCAGGCTAAATTTCAGTATCAGAGGTCTTCCTTTTGTTCTATATCCACTTCATGATAGGCGAAAACCACAAAAGATCAAATAACAATGTCATAGCTCAATTCAAGTCAGCTTTTGTCCTTAACCAAAGATCCCTAGATTAGACTTTAGGATTTCACTATAAGAATATTAGCCCTCGAAACATCCCCTAGACTTCTTATCCCAATGAATTTCTTATTAAGCTTTTAAGCAAAGTTATACTATATCATAATGAATCTTGGCTTTTGGAATATTTAGAAGCGCCAGGTCCCGCATCATATCTTTAGTGTCAGAGAGTTAGAAGGTACTTTGATGAAGAATTCAAATAACATAGTGTTATTAGCTGCATAGCCATCAAAGGCTCTCAACTTCTCCAAAAGCCTTCCTTATTGCTTCCAGCAGCCGTCATCATTCCCTCATTCTCCTTAACGTTGTTCCTGGTAAATACTTTTCCTCCACAATAACCAGCCAAAACAACAGGCCTCCAAGGAATGAAAACCTAGTGCCTATTAGCTCTATTATTCCGATTCTCCAACTTACATTGCCACATTCGTGTCACAGACGAATCTGACGCCCAAATTAAAATGGATCCTCGAGTATGATCCTTAAAGAACAATGGGAAACAATGAAAATTATAAGTAAGCATCATATCATGACATGCATACTCTCAAGTCTGATACCTTTTTAGCATTAAAACTAGTTCTTGTCCCGGGTGATACGCCCTGGATCATTTACCAACGTGCATATGAAGTCTTCAAAAATAGAAATAGTATCATGTCTTTAAATGATTTTTTCCCTCACAAAAACCAACATGATTATTGTAGCATAATTGGTTAGTGCATTAGCATATCAAATGAGAGGTCATGGGTTCGAGTCTTGAAACACATATTTTTATTGCTTAATGTCTCATTTGATTATGTGTGGGGGAGGAGGAATACATGTGGCAGCATGACATTTGTTTGTCTTGGGTTTTAGATATATATATTGATGACATGAAATATATACTCACCAGACAACTTTAGGATGCAGGCATCCAGCATAAGGTTCTAAAAAATATAATGACAATTACGGCACCTATTCATAGGTCACAAATAAGGGGCATAATTCAAAGGGCGCATTCACTGCATCATGAAACTATCTTCGGAATAGTTAGCTACTCCAGATATCAATTCGACATAATCGTCTTGAAAACCACAAATGACGATGAATGTAACTCAGAACTATACTTCAAAATATTTCTACTGTCTTTGTGTGCACCAGAAGTAGCAATAGCATAAAATATGGAAGCTATAACAACTGCAGGAACATGAAAAGAAGCGAGAAACAAAGCACCCATACTGAATACTTGATACTTCAACATATAGTGTGACACTTGAGGACCTCAAATTAGAGTAAAGGGGCGTGAACCATCTAAAAAGTTCACTAAGGACAACAATTAGGTTGATTCTTTTTGGATGCCAGAGATTAAATTTATACAACATAGGCAAGGTGTTGAGGCACTGAGATTCAAACTTTTGAGATGACAAAGATAACATCTCAAAGAGATGTAAAGGTGTTTCTCCAACATCATTCTCCAAGTCAAGCTCCAAACTGCAACTTTGAGTAAAAAATAACACAGATTTGTGCACATATAACAATTAAATGCCCTCATCCTTCTTTCACGGGTGGACAGCAATGATGCTTCAGTACTTCAGCAATGGGCCCCTCAGACTCAATAAAAATGATAATGAAAAAAAAAAGCATAGAGAGGGCCAGAGGGGTGTGGTGATTGGTGAGCAACTACAAGTGCCAACATAGATCATCAGTGCAAGCATAGAAGGACGCGCACCTTTTTGGCCTGTTCTTCCTTTAACTTAGCTGTTCGAATTTTCTCATTCTGAAGTTCAATCTTCTTTCTCAAGTGTTCAAATGCTGAAAAAAATATGAACAGGTCAAAAACCATAATGACTTTGGAAAAGTTTACTACCCTACCCTATGTCTTACGACACTTGTCCTTGTTTTCATTTTGAGATGTTTCAACTTGATTGGGATCAGTAATTGGTTATTGCAAAATTTGGCATTGTTTACACTCCAGCATCCTACTATAATTTAACAATTATAAAAAGCAGACTTTATTGTTAAGTTCATCAGGAAAATATAATCAATGAAAAAATATGATCTTTATTATGCTTATTATGTTTTGTAGACGGGGATCTTCGAAAAAAGCTACATACAAAAGGCAATCAGTAATTAGGAGGACACTAATCAAAAAGAACTGGAAAACTAAACATTGTAGTGGACAATAAATGAAACAAGACTAACCAGCGTTCTTTGATCCTGCAGTCAGTTTCAGCTCGAAATTGAGGTTAGCAAATTCGCGCTCAACATCACGGATTTTTGAATAATTTTCCTCTATATATCTGAAAAAATGTAGAGGAAACAGATCCAGTAAGTGCAATAAGACCAGTGTCAAGATAATCGAGCAACAATGGTTAAGACAATCGAGTAAGTCAATGGCTCGCTGCTCGCTCAAGCAAGGCAGTATGTAAATTAGTTTAACACGGCAGCTGATATAAGTCAGTTGTCTATTGTGGGAAAGTTTATTATTGTCATAAAACGTGTCAGATAGCTTATTGTTTACAATTTGTTTTGACTGTATAAATAGTAAGAAAACTACTTTAGTTTTTCATTTATTCGAACCCTTACAATTGGAAATAACAATGACTCCAGCACTGAGAAGAATCCAGCAGTAAGGAACTTCAAGAATCTCCTTTGTATTCTCTTCAACAATGAACACTCACGATGAAGTACAAGTAAGACCAGCATCATCATGATAGATGTGTGGTCGAGTCATTATTGGCCTCTCTCTGATAGATGGAAAGGAGTGGTACCTTTATCTCTTCCAATTGGTACTGTAAAAGCTACTAGTTGGTACTTAAACGGTACCTTTATCTCTTCCAAATGATTATTTTTTTCCTTGTTTGTCAGGTACAAATCGGAAGGGTGTTTGTTTCAAATAGAGTTGTGTTAGACTGTTAGGTACTAATCTAGTAACCTGTGTCGTACAGATAGATGGAGCGACTTTCTCTTTCTGGTCAATGCTATACTTCTTTGCATAAAGACAAGTAGTGGTGAACAATTATCCTAAGAAGAATTTTCAAAGGCAATGCTTTAACAAAGAATCGTTCAACTACAGCAATTCCCTATGCCAAAATAGGAAAAAACGCCTATTACTTCCTCACACGGATAGTTCCACTTCCACCACAATCTCCGGAAAGTAACGTAATTGAAAACATCAGCTTGTTTAATTATTGATAATCAATAAGGTTCCACTATCTTACTATTTAATTCCTCATCAGATAACATAAACATGACGGTTGCTCACTGATTACAGTCTAGACTTTAGACTAAAGAGTAAGTCGGTGCCAATCTTAACCATAAATCTTTGCAGATCTAAAGTTACATTTACAATTCTACACTTGTACTCCGTCCATCTTATTTCGTTCTTCAAGCTTATAATCTTGTTGTCAAACATTCAAAACTTTAACCGAATTTGAAATAGCATACATAAGAAGAAAATTAAAACATCGTTAGTAGGATCATCTTAGATTCATACCAATGCATGCTTTCCAAACATCAAATAGTCCAGATGTGCACTGAACAACAAATAAATACGAATACAGTATAACATATAACATAGTATGTACAAGTGATAGACTTCAGATTTTCGATTTTCATTGACTTCCACACAAATTTCACTCAATTTGTGAAATGTTGACAAAACTAATTCATGCTTAACGATGTAATTAACGACATTAAAACTGAACAGCGTAATTAGAAACTTACTTCTGGAGTTGAAGTTTTTCCTGCTCAATTATCTATCATCAACACCAAAACCTAAAATTAGAAATTAATAATCAACCGCGAAACAATGAAGAGAGACAGAGAGGAGAGAGAAACCTTTTCAGTGTAAGCGATGACAGGAGCTTCTCGAGCGAGACCATCGGGGCCAATTTCCGACATTAGCAATGGATTGACATTGTTAGCCATTGTTAATTCTTTGATCTTCCTTTGTTAGAAAGAGAAATGGAGGTAGATCTGGACTAAGTGGTGCTGAATTTGAAGGAATAACGAAGGTGAAATGGCTGCGTCAAATTTCAGATTCAGTGGGCAGTGGGCTAAATTAATGGTGCAGCAATTTGATCATGATTCATGGGGATGTGGTATTGGCAGTTTGGCACTGGTAACTGGTAATAGTGGAATTAGTTTTCACGTGGAGCCAACATCAATTGCGGAGTCTCAAGACTTGAACACTGATTTTCTCGACTCCATAGATGAAAACTCTAATACACACAAAAATAAGATTGAAAATAACAAAAATTAAAAAAAAATTGGGAAAAAGGTTATTTGTTTTTCTAATGTTTGGGAGAAATATTGAACAAAATGTGCTCTAAATATTTTCACATTTGAAAATAAGGCCTATATCACTCACGTTATTTCACCAAATTAAAATACTACTCCCTCCGTCCCAAAATATAGTTCTCATTTCTTTTTTTTACGGTAATTTATGCAAGTAGAATATAAGAGGGATAGTAAAGATTTTTTGTTTATTTAAATAAATGTTGTATGGAAAAAGATGATTTTAAGAGAGCGAGTGGAGAATAATTGGTGAAAGAGCATTAATTGTAACATTTTGGTTGAATAAACAAAGGAAAAAACAAATTTCAAGAAGAAAATAAATGATGGGACACGGTTTTTCTAGACAAATTACGAAAAAATGTGGAACTAAATATAGAGATGGGAACTATATTTTGGGACATCCTCGTCATCATCCTCACCATCGTCATCAGAATCATCGTCAACACCCTCGTCATCATCCTCACCATTGTCATCCTCACCGTCATCACCACCGTCGTTATCGTTGTCGTCGTCACCCCCACCACCACCATCACCATCATCATCATCATCCTCCTTTTTTTCCTCCTCCTCCCAGCAATACCGATCCATAACACGCCGCTTAGCCAGGAAATCCTCACGACCCTCAGAATAGTATTTGTCAAACAAAGCCTCTTTCTCCATACCTAGTTCGTTGTTAGTCAACTTATTTGCAAAAAGCATCATGTGAGAACCAAACTCATCACTTTTTTTCTCAATCCACGGCACATCTTCTACAGGGCAGGAAGAGTGCACAAAAACATGCCGATAACTGAGAACTTCTTCAAGTTTCAGATATTCATCGAAATTTGTAATAGAAATCACATCATACTTCAGCATGTCAGCATCATGGCCGTATTTGGGCATGGGTGATAGGGGCAAGTGCCCAAGGCCCAAAAACACATGGCCCAAATAAGTAAAGGTAAAAGAGAATAAAAGGAAAAATAAAAAAATAGAAAAGAAAAGATCACTGCAAAACTGCAAATGTTGTCGACAATTAAGCTTATTGCGAATTAAGTTTCTTATTCAATTTTCACACTTGTTTTTCAATTCAATGTCAAATGCTCAAAATTTTTGGGTAATTTATCTCTTTTCATTGCAATTTTTGTTCTTTATTCGATTTTTTTAGGTTTTGCAAATTCTGAATTTTATTACTTCAAAAAATATCCAGAATCTTGAAAGAACTGAGCGTATAGATTAAGAAGAATGAAGTTGATGAATCAGCAAATAGACTCGACGCTGATGATGATGAAAGTAATTGGAAAGAAAAACAAATTATCAGAAAGAATAGGAGAGACAATGTGAATTTAGGTTCGCGAATGAACAAGCATCGCAAAAGAACCCTAAAAAAAATTTTGGGGAAAAAAAATGAATTTCTAGGTCGGAAAACATTTCGCAAATGACATTCAACTCAAATTGAATTATTATAATTATTTGAGAATTTCAAAATATCAGAAACGGGGATGTCAACATCTCCTTAACAATCGCAGCTTCTTTATACATCAAGTCTCTCGAGTGATTTTTGAGAGTCTTGATAAGAACATCACTTGAACCATCCGGGAGGGTTGCTTGCTTAATTTCTGGATCTTCCCATGCGTCTCCTCTTTTTCCATGTGATCTTGGGCCTCTAAAATATCATAAACGGGGCATGGAGGGGGAGAGTCCGAGAGAGGTTGAATCTTACAATTGGGGAGTCCATGACGATACTGGAAGCACGTGAAACGGTGGAAGAAAGAATCAGGTGATGGTGAGGATGATTGGGTAGAGATTGCCCATATATAGCCATATGAGTCCTTGAGTTTGGCCACGCGACCAAGAACTTTGTCCTCGGTCACTTCGCCTTCGGCCATAGCTCCAGCTCTGATAGCATTGGTAATCGCTGCATCGATGTCTTCCGTTATTAGAGACAACACCAATCGATGAGAGGCTTTTGCTTATGGCCTAACTAGCCGTATATGCACGCGATGCGTGCATTAACAATCTTATCTACGAATAGGCATATATTTTTCTAATCTAAAATTATTTTGGTAGTGATTTAAATCAATGAGTTTTTTTGTAGATGTTATTATCTTTTTGAACTAAAGCTGACCGACTTTTAACTGTTAAAAAATTTTGGTCGAGATTTAATAATTCTTTGTCAGTCAGCTTTGATATAGTTTTCTTAACGATTGTAAATTTTAATAAACCATATGGTTTGAACTTTGTAAATACGAAATATTATGTTCTCAAAATATATCACTAACTTTTTTTTAATTGCAAATTCTAATGAATTTCGTGAATTGATTATGTCAATAAAGTCAAGTTATCAATGGTGATTGCATTCCATTTTTGACTTATTCCATATGGCAAGTTGCATTGATTCTCATTTTTTAATTTATTATAAAAAAATATTGTTTTAATTTATTAGAGGGTATTATAGTCATTTCAAATGTGGACACCACACCTCCTCTCGTGGCTTATATAATAGAGATTATTCCAAAAAAAAGAAAGAAAGAAAAAGAAAAAGTAATTACGAATTGAACGGAATTATTCCATTGTACAGTAGATGTGAAGGTTTAGGACTATATTAAACCAGAAATGATCGAACATGACGACGTTTCGAAAACTCGTGAAAATGATTTTCATAAAATCTTCATCACAACAAAATAGCGACGATAAAAAAAATATGGGTAATGCTAAATGCAGCCCTTAGGGCTGCATATAAGCATTTAATACCTTTCCTAAACTAGTATAAAGTTGGTTATTTATGACAAAAATGTTTTCATATTATTTGATTAAAAAAAATCTAAGAATTCAGGATTATAAACACAGAAATAATCTTCGAAAAAAGAGAAGTTAATCTGTAAATTAATTTAAGGCAAGCAAATTGAGAAAAACTAGTATATTCATAATTCCACAATTGGCAAATTACATCACAATTATTAAATCATCTGAATATAATAGGAAAAATTAACAACTCCCTCTCCCCTCTCCCCTCTCCCCCCTCCCCTCCCCGCCCCTCCCTCTCTCTACCCCTCCCCCACCGCCCTCCTCTAGCACTCCCTCATCTCCCCTCTCCCCCCCCCTTTCCCCGCTCCCTCTCTCCTATCCTCCCCTTCCCTCCCCTCCCTCTCCCCTTCCCCTTCCCTCTCCCCTTCCCCCCTCTTACTCCCCTGCTCCCAGCTCCCCTCCTCTCCCCCGCTCCCTCTCTCCTACCATCCCCTGCCCCCTCCACTCCCCCCTCCCTCCCCTCGCTCCCCTCCCCCTTCACCGCTCCCTCTGTTCCCTCCCTCCTCTCCTGCTCTAACCCTCCCCCGCTCTCTCCTTCCCCCCTCCTCACCACTACCTCCTCGTCTCTCTCCTCCCTCCACCCCCTCTTCCCTCCCCCGCCCCCCCCCACCCACTCCCTCTGCTCCCTCCCCCCCCTCCACGCTCCCTCCCTGCCTCCCCCACTCTCCCCCTCCCCCTCCTCACCCCCGCTACCTCTTCCCCCTTCCCCGCTCCCCCACACCACTCCCTCTGCTCCCCCCTCCACGCTCCCTCTTCCCCCTTCCCCGCTCCCCCCACACCACTCCCTCTGCTCCCCCCTCCACGCTCCCTCCCTCTCTCGCCTCTCCCTCCCCTCGGCCCCCTCCCACTCCTCCCTCACCGCTCCCCCCCTTAACTCCTCCCCTCCTCTCCTCCCCTCCCCCCACACCCCTCTCCCCTTCCCTTCCCGTGCCCCTCCCCCGCTCCCTCTCCCCTTCCCCTCCTTCCCTCCCCCGCTCCCCCCTTCCCTCTCCACTCCCCCGCTTCCCGCTCCCCCTTCACTGTTCCTCTCCCCCCTCTCACCGCTCCTCTCTCCCTCATCTACCCTCCCCTCGCTCCTCTCCTTCCCCGCTCCCTCACAGGTCCCTCCCGCTCCCCTCTCCCCGCCCCACCCCCACACTCCCCTTCCCCTTGCTCTCCCCCGACCCTCTCCTGCTCCTCTCCCTCTGCTCCCCCCTCCCTTCTATCCCTCACCCCTCGCTCTCCTCTCCCCTGCCCCGTGCCGCCTCCCTCCCCCCTCTCGCCCCCTCTCTCTCTTCCTTCTCTCTCTTCAAGTGTTTTGGTTAGAGGGGTTTCTAACGGTCTTAATTTTGGAAAAAGAAAAGTTGTAGAAGATCTTTATATTATTGGTAGAGTAGTGGTGAAGCTGAAGCTGGAGGATGGGCCGGATGAGAGGGAGGTGGATGTGATTTCAGGGCATGGGTAATTAATACAGTTGGTTATGAAGTCCTCAATAGTAATATGACCCATTTGATAAGATGTATTGGGTAGATTTTAATTAAATGGGTCATAAGTTCTCAATACTAACACATTTTTTCGTATCCACATGTCGTGTTAACTTTTGTCCGTTCTAGTAATAGAGCGTGGTTTTAGTGGATGATGATCAAGTATAGATATTAATAATTTAGAAGTATCCATTACGAGTATTTAATTTGAACCTTACTCGTCTTATAGTCTTATGTCCAATTGACTTTCTTTTTAAAGGGTCGTGTTGTATTGACCTACTTTACTCATAAGCAATTTTTTTTAGTACTTCATAAGCAAATTATTGTTTAGCACGCATTAGAGGGGATATGATTAAAGTAAAAATAAGGATAATGATGGAAAACTAAAAATGATCTTTTATTGAATTGTCCTTCGTTCAGGCAATTTTGCCCTACATTTAGTTCCCCTTTAAAAATGATGAAATCTCTATGTTACTTTCTCTATATTTTTAAATTTATACATTTTGCTTAAATAATTTTTTCTTTTTTATTGCTATATTTTAAAATTCTCTAATTAGGAGTACTTGGCCACCAAAAGCACGCATCATTTTTTTGTAATATGAGAATGCATGGTTTTATAGAGGGTAAAAGAATAATCACTTTGGAAACATAATTTGGTCAGTAATCATTTTTGAGCACTGAGTGATGGGGTCATTATTACGCGATTTAATTTCGGGTGCTCATTTTAAAGAAAAATAAAAGTCTTTGTTTCGAATTTTTGACCGCAACACCTTATAGAGGGTGAAAAAATAAGCACTTTGAAAAAAAAGATGGTCAAAATCATTTCTAATCCCTAAGTTATGGGGTAATTATTACGGGATTTCGATTTAGGACGCTCATTTTAAGGAAAAATAAAACTCTCTATTTCAATTTCCTAAATGCATAGCCTTATAGAGGGTGAAAAAATAAGCACATTGGACAAGAAACTTGGACAAATCATTTCCGAGCACCAAGTTATGGGGTCAATATTACGAGACTCCGATTTAGAGCACTCATTTTAGGGAAGATAAAACACTATATTTCGGTTTTTAGAAATCAAAACCTTATAGAGGGTAAAAAATAAGAACTTTGGGGAAAATTTTGGTCAACAATTTTCGAGCACCATTTTGCGGGGTCATTATTGTGAGACTTCGATTTAGAGCCCTCATTTTACGGTAAAATTTTATGAACGCATGGCCTTATAGAGGGTTAAAAAAATGAACACTATAAAAAAAAATTGGTTCAATTTCAAACACCAATTTATGAGGTCATTAATAAGGGATTTCCATTTAATGCATTCATTTTAGGGAATGAAACTTCATATTTCAATTTTCTAAAAGCACAACCTTATAGAAGGTATAAATATCATAACTTTGAAAAAAAAATTGGGTCAAAAATCATTTCTGAAAAACAAGTTATGTTGTCATTATTACTGAATTCCAATTTAAAGCACTTAATTTAGAAAAAAAAAATGAAACATTATACTTTGATTTTCTTAAGGAATGACCTTATGGAGGGTGAAAAAAAAGCAATTTTGAATTTTTTTTGTCAAAAATCATTTCCGAGCACCACTTTACGTGCTCATTATTACGGATTTCGATTTAGGGCGCTCGTTTTAGGGGGGAAATGAAACAATATTTTTTGGAATTTCTGAAAGCACGACCTTATAAAGGGTGAAAAGATCATTACTTTAGAAAACAATATGGTCAAAAATCATTTCTGAGCACAAAGACACTGGAGCCATTATTATCGGATTTTGATTTAAGGTGATTCTCTTACGGAAAAATAAAACTCTATATCTGGATTTTCTGAATGCAAAAACTTATAAAGGGTGAAAAGTAAGTACTTTGGAATAAAAAAATGGTCAAATATCATTTCCAAGGAATAAGTTATCGATTCATTATTACAGATTTCGGTTTAGGGCACTCATTTTATGAAAAATAAAATTATATATTTCGATTTCTAAATGTACGGTCTTATAGAGGGTGACAAAGTAAGAATTTTGGAAAAAAATATTTGGTATATGATCATTTCCGAGAATCAAGTTATGGGTCATTATAAAAATATTTTGATCTTGGGCACTCATTTCAAGGAAAAATGAAACTCTCTATTTCGATTTTATGAATCTACGACCTTACAGAGGGTGAAATAATAAACACTTTGGAAAAATTATTAAGTAATAAATCATTTCCAAGCACCAACAATAGGGTCATTATTACGAGATTTTGATTTACAGCATTCATTTTACGAAAAAATGTAATACTATATTTTGATTTTTTTGAAGCACAAACTTAAATAGGGTGAAAAATATATTTTACTTCAGAAAAAAATGGGTCAAAAATCATTTTCAGGACCAAAGTTATTGGGTCATTATTACTATATTTCAATTTTCTGAATGCATGGCTTTACAGAGGGTGCAAAAATAAGAACTTTGGACAATAAATCTGATCAAAAATCATTTTCAAATACCAATTTACAGGGTCATTATTGTAGGATTTTAAATTAGGCGTTTATTTTACGAAAAATGATGAACAGTGCCCAAATAAAAAATGGTACATGTATTGTAAGACGGATGATGTAATATAACTTTATCCCCAAATCCAGGGTTGTTACTTTGCAAGAGAAACTCAAATAAACCTCATGGTGCTACTTTTCCCAAAACATTAGTACTCTATTCTATTCTTATTTTGTTGTAAAATAACCTTTTACAATAATGATTCCTTATATTGGGAAAAGGACGGGATACAATCAAATGATCAATACATCAACAGTCAAACAAGCTAAAAGAATTAGCTTGCGGATGTCAAGTTCTGGCCAGTAATAGTATGAAATAAGAGGAACCTAACAATAAAAACCATAAAAGCTATTCAAACAAAAAGAACTATATTTGGCGCCTCAAACTAGAAGCTACCATCAGAGCCTAGAATTACATCAAATACACAAAATTACGAAAAAAGAATTTGCCTAAATTCTACTGCATCAGGCTTGTTGCAAGATTTCAAGGACTTCATCTCTTGTTGGTAAACCAGGAATGGCCCCTCTCTTCGTAACTGTAACAGCGCCACAAGCATTTGCAAAATGCAAAGCTTCTCTCAACCTCTTCTCATCCTGCAAGATAACGAAGTATGAAATCTCAATACCAAATGCTAGAATAATTGCACAAAGTGTGCATATATATGTTCAATTCATGTAGTTTCCCCCAAGGAAACCAAGAAGGCAGCAGCACCTCGAAGGGATCGAGTAAGGACCATTGTCCAGATATTCTGACTCAAACTAATATGAAGAGAGTCTCTTTAGGAGTTGGAAAGTAGTAGCCGTCGGGCTGGTTCAGGCGGGCTGAGCAGGGATGCAGGGTCACCAGCCAAATAAGCATCCAGCGAAGCAGAAGCCGGTTGAACTGGGCCTGAACCAGCCCCCAGGCGCATGCCATCTTTCAGTTGATTTCTTTATTGCAAAAGGAAGTCTACGTTTGTGTAAGAGTTATTTAGGAAAATCAATTCAGTAATCCCATTCAGCAGCATGCTCCATGCATATCTCCAATATGAGCACTTGCATAGTTGCATGACTTGCATCATCATTAACTATTATGGATATTAGAGATTTCCAACACATGATAATACAAAGTTGCACAGAATGCATTAAAGTCAAACGAACAATACATGAAAGCTCTGTTTTTGGGCAAATGAAGCATAATAAGAGCATCTTCTCATGTCTGCTGAAGTTTACCTTCAATATATTCAAGTCAGAAGCTAAATTGCTTAGAATGCCTCCCACAAATGCATCACCTGCACCAGTTGTGTCCACAGGTTTAACTTTCACGCCTGAAACCCTGCCCTTAAACGTCTGCAAAATGTCGGAGAAGTATCGCATCAGCTTGACATATTATAGATGAAAGTATTGGTTCTCGAGCCATTATAACACGTGTAATTTCTACGATAGGCATCTCATTAGCTTGAAGATGGATCACAGTCCATAGATTCTAGATAGACATGCTTACCTTAGTGTAGTATCTGCAACCTTCTGACCCTTCAGTCACTATCAAGAGCTTAAGATTGGGATGAAAGAGTTTCTTCATAACAACATTATCGTCGTATGGGTCATCACCTCCAGTCAAGAATGTTATTTCGTCTTCACTTACCTGCCTCATCAATAACAGTAGTAAAATGATGTTTTGCATAACGGATCATACTTTGTAACCATAATTTACAAGCCACTCTTAAGCAGATAGCACAGAGACCTCCAACAATTATACCTTAATCATATCTGCTTGGTCCCATATGCTCATTATGCCATCCCGAGCAGCTTCCTCTGATGGCCACAATTGTTTACGCAAATTGGGATCATACGAAAGGAAACCACCTGCCTTCTTCACAATTGTCAGTGCAGCAAGATGAGCTGATCTGCAAGGTTCCTCTATCAAACTAATTGAACCATAGTGAAAGACCCGCGCCTACATTAAGATTATAGTCACAGTAAGAATTTAAATCTCTGGAGCAACGGTAGATGAATCAAAACATCAATAACACAAACCTTTTCAAGTAGGTCTTTATCAAGCTCGGATTCATGAAGGAGCATATCAGCACTTGGATTGCGGAAAAAGAGAAATTCACGCTCTCCATCGGCTCTCAAAGTAACGAATGCTAGTGCTGTCCTTGCCCCGGGGTCAAATCTCATACCTGAATTATCTACTTTATTTTGCTTCAAAATGTCAGCTAGCATGAAGCCAAACTCATCCTTCCCTACCTGATTAAAAGAACATATTTCAAAGAGCACAATTGCTTCATGGGCATTGATTCTGGTCAATTAGGCATGTACACAGTAGCAAAAATCCAAAACTCAGAAAACATAGAAAACATTTGGCAACAGCAGCACAAATATTTTAAAACAGCCCATACCAACTATGGAACCAACAAAAGATCCCACCAACATCTGCATGGTATGATATATTAGCCTAAATTACTTCTATGACCATTTTTCCATGTAAAGAACTCATAGAGCTATAAATATTAAGATTAAATCTAAGGCTCCTTCAATGGAAATAAATTAGTGGGAGAAAAAAGTATATGCTAATATGTCAAGGAAGGCAAAAACAAATAAAGTTATCCGGCAGCATTATTAATCTTTAGCAGGATCGCTAAGGTAATCGCTGAGCCCACCGGCAACATTAGCTTTAGTGTCTATCTCATTTTATCCGAATAAACACATTTTCAGATTAATCGCTGAGCCCAAGGAGTCCAGGTTATTAATACTCCCAAGTACATTTGTCAAATTAAAGCCTTGGATTCACTAGGCAGCAATGTATCATTCGTTCAACCATCGCAACCTGGCAAGGGCCTCTTCACACATGCTGTAACCAATTAGCTAACCAGGGTTGGGACTTGGGAGACGAAATCAATCAGCATCAAGAGAACAAATAACCAAGTTGAAGTAATTTTACCTTTCCAACGAAAGCGGAGGAACCTCCTAACCGTGAGATTCCCACAGCAACATTAGCAGGAGCACCACCGGCAGCTTTAGCGAATGCAGGTGCTTCAGCCAGCGAGACCCCGGCAACGGTGGGCACAAAATCAATCAACATTTCCCCAAAACAAACAACCAGTGATTCACCATGCTTCATTTTCCCATTTGTATCTACAAAAGAACCAACATACTCCCTATCATAAACTATCATAATAAACACTCATCTTTGACTTTAAATCTTTCTACACAAACATAATTTTGACTCACATTTTAACGATCTTGATTAAAACAAGACATAATCATTTGGCCTCTTCGATATCTAACTAAAATTCCAGAACTTGGAGGAATTAACACTTGCTAACAGCATAGAAGTTGTAAAAACAGAGATTTACTGAAAAAATTGAACTCAGAATCAACTAGTATAACCTACTTTCAGATCAAAATGCACGGACTCTAAATTTCTAATCAACCCAGATTAAAAAAAATAATCAATGATCTAATCTGCAACCAAAGATCATATTTCAAGTAAATCAAAACTTTTGAAAAAGAACCCATAACTAATAACACCAAAGTGGATGGTTTTTCATCAATAACAATCTAAATGACGAAATTATTCAACATGCAAAGATGATTAACACAGGATTAACGAGGATACCCACTAATATTACTAAACTAACATCTCTTGAAACCCACAATAAATATCATTTTACGACGAAAATATGAATTACAAATAAACATAAAAACAGCAAGAAAAAACCGAAAAAGAGGAAAATTAAAGAACACTAACCTGAAGAGTGATTGTGAGCCATGGAAGATGGTTAAAAACCCAGAAGAAACTAAAAAGAAAAAGAATTTGTTGAGAAGAGGAAGAAGGAGAAGAAGAAGGTACGCTGTTGGTACAGACAGAAGAGAGGGGGAAAGGGGAAGGTTGTTGGATCTTTGGAGAGTCGCAAGAAATCTGAGGTTGTATGAAATTATGATGGATCATGTAAATGTAAGACCCCGAATATGTTGCTTGTATTAATTGACCAACTCCCTTTATTTTAAATGTGATTTGTCAATTGTCATGTTTAGTTCACTTTTCAGGGGGAGTTAATTTGCTGACCAAGAAAGCAGCTGCGTGCTAGTGAGAAGCGAATACAGTGCGGTGTGTCATGTGTGCCTTTGCGCATTGCACTTCTTTAGTTTATTATTCTCCTCTTGCTTTCGTACGTGTCCAATTGTAACACGTACTCCATCGGGTCTTTATTAGTTTATTCGTTTTTTTTAGCAGGTTTCTTATTAGTTTATCTTTTTCTTTTGTTTCTATTTTTAGAATAAGACTACTAATTTCTTGGTCAGCAAATTAACTCACGCATAAATTCAACTTTAATATAAAATTAGGTTTTGGACCCGTGCATAATGCACGAGAACTATTAAGTTTAATAAGAATGTTTATATATTAGCTACATTGAAAACATATAAACTATTCTTTACGTCTATTCGATCAAATTCTTTTTTTTGTAAAAAAAGGCGTCTTTATATTAATTATAAAGTTGTTTAGCAGATACATAACTCATATGTTTTCTTTATATGCTACATTAATCGTAGTATTAGACATCTCATGTTCTTCCTCATAAATTAGTACTATTATTGTAACACCCCGACCCATACGGAGTCGAGTATATTGTCACCAATGCGCATCCAGGGCCAATAACTGTCCAATCCAACAACAGTTCTTCCGGCGCATTTTGTTCTCACTCATGCGCACCCTGAGAAACTTCCCAGGAGGTCACCCATCCCTGGACTACTCCCAGCCAAGCACGCTTAACTGTGGAGTAACTAAGGAAATAAGCTCCCTAAAAGAAAGATGCATCTTGTTGGAATGAGTAGCCTGATGCATCTTGTTGGAATGAGTAGCCTGATGCATCTTGATGGAATGAGTAGCCTGCTAAAACCTTTTTAAAGCAATCATGAGGGGTATTACATACACCCCCACTTGAGAACACCAATGCGCATCCAGGGCCAACAATTGTCCTCAATAACCAACACAAGTTCTTCCGGCGCATTTTGTCCTCACTCATGCGCACCCTGAGAAACTTCCCAGGAGGTCACCCATCCCTGGACTACTCCCAGCCAAGCACGCTTAACTGTGGAGTAACTAAGGAAATAAGCTCCCTAATAGAAAGACGCATCTTGTTAGAATGAGTAGCCTGCTAAATCCTTTTTAAAGCAATCATGAGGGGTATTACAATTATGCATCTTTTACTCGTGATTCTAGAAATGGTTACGTAGAATTGGTCATGCCTGCTAACTGGTCTCGGCGGGAAACCCACTATGCGATAGAGATTGTCCTTGATTTTTAATATTGCCAAAAGAAACTGCCTTTTTTTTGGAACATCATAGGAAATTTTGTTTCATTTGACGGAAATACGGGGTATAAATACCTTATTCCATGTTGCTACCTAAAATGACCACAACTTGGATGATTCAGTTTTTTACATGCTTGATTACCAACCTAGTATTATTACATAAACCAGATGTTGGCCGGGTCAATATTCCTCAGTATCATCACTGGTGTACCAACCTTTAGTCTTATATTGTGATTCAATAGACCGGAACATCTAATGGTATTTAGGAATTCAATGGAGTAGATTATCATGCACTTCTAAGTTGCATTTTTCCTTAAAAATTGCATTTTTAAACTTAAATATACTCTATTAATACCCCGGGTAATTCAGACAACACATGATCATTCACATCTCCAGTATCTTATGAGTTGAAGCAAAAATATCTATCATTGAAAATACTTAGTTTCCTCTAAACGATCCTCTATGTGGCCGAATATATTTTTTCCACTCTAGCTGATATAAGATTATTTCCACCATCTATAAAATTGACAATGAGTATATATATAGTATTCGTGCGATGATATTTGCTCTCTTATTACAGATAAATAATTTATAAATCATCCCAAGTTCAATTATGATAAGGATGATGAACAAAATTTCAAACTGAATATTGATCATTTCGTTGCAATACAAAATTTCAAATCCTTATTTTACATTACTATTTACACTATAAAATTAATCAGTACACCGTTTTGATTTTCATGTTATATTGTAAACCTTCAAAAGGTTATTGTTGTGGATGAATTTCAATCTTTCTTTAGTATTTAGTGTTATGCTCCCATTTGTATCTTTATAAATTTTAAAAATTTGATATATTTATACTTTAGAACTGCATAATGGATCAGAGTGATTCAAAAATTGATAAATATAATTTTTCCCTTGTTGGTTTTTGTTCCTCGTAATTTCTTTTAGGGTGACATTTTCGTACTTCCCACTATACTTTTCGCCTCCCAAAAGTTACACTAAATGAAACCAGTGGCCCACAGTTAACCCTTACTCCTTTATTTCTTATCATAAGCAATTCGAAAGAACAGAAAAATATAAAAGTATAATTTTAAAATATATCAAGCCAACACCAGTTTTGATATTAATTAAATTAATTTAGAACATATAAATATGTAATACCGTATTATATATGTGTGTTTTGTAGGTTCTCCATATGATTTACATTTTCTGGTTATCCTTTTATATAAGAAAAAGTGAAAACAAAAGTAAATAGACAAAATAACAACTTTAACAATTTAATAACTTTATCCAATCCTTTCAAAACAGTTTCACTCTCTTTCTCTGTGAACATCCCCGAAAATATATTCGTTCTCTCAATTCATCTTTCTCTCTAGAAAACCAATTAGTGAAAAAACAACCAAACTTAGTGTTTATTTATTGGGAGTAAAACCGACTAATTTTGAATACTTACAATCCCTCTTTTGACTTATAATGCTAGATACTGATTTTGTTGATAAAACTATGTCGAATAGTATCCCTCTTGCTTTCTAGTCTAATACCCATGCAATGTATGGTTACAAATAGTTTTATTTCTTTGCAGAAAATTATAATATAAATAGTTATTCCTTTCAACATCAAATTCATCATTACATCATATTTATCCCCTACGTACGACTTAATATCGACTACATATTATTTATGATAATGCTCCTAATCTAACCTTTTCTCTCTTAAAAACGATAAATACGCAAATTACCCTCATTCTATTTTAGATGGGATGAATACAAAGGAAGTCTTTTTCATTTTTACGATGCATACCCTTTCCTCATCAACTATGTCATGTCATTTCCTTTGGTTTAGCAATTTCAGAGTTTAATGTAAATTTAATTATAATATCAATACCCATGGTATTGAAACTTCATTTCAAAACATGAGTTTTTCTTTATAAATAATTCATTAGCATCCAATACTACCTTCACAAATGGTAATATAATGCATTACCATTACCATCATTGATGACCACTAACCAAAATAGCCTTTAATCTATTCCAAAACTGTGACTCTTCTCCCATTAAGAATCCTTCTAAACTGATTAGTAACTTAACTACAATGAAGAAGCAAATCAAAATTTAAAACATACTTCTTTTTTTACCACTGCATATGTATTCTCTTCATCTCGATGGAAATAAATAATAATTTGATTATTTAACAGTGGCCAAATCACTATGGTCAAATCACTATGGTCAAAATTAAATTTGTAAATTTTAGAATACTAACTAATATACTTGGAACTCTATGAAAAAAAAGAACAAAAAATGAAATGAACCACAAATGAAGAAAATAATAACGTCACACTTATTAGCATGGTAAATTGTAGTTGTTGCAGTGACTACTGCACTATTACATATTTTTTAGTCACTCGAATATTGCCTCATAAAAAGATAATTAAGAACAAAAACATTTGAACCATGAAAAAAACTATCCAACACCATCAAATTCATAGTTTTTTCATCATATCCTGTATTTTATCTTGAGTTTTCTTGACTTTCACTAAAAATTTGCACTGACAAAATCATTTTCTCTCTAGATTTGTTGTTCTTATCAAATTGCCAACCCAACTTTTCGGTGAATATGAAGCAGCAATCCACATGTAGAAAACTATGGCCATACTTTGATCTTTCTCGTGCTTCTTCCAACGCGATCAAGTCTTATTTGCATCTCCAATTGTTAATTTGAAGGCAATACATTATGACTATTATAAGTTCGGGTATTTTTTTATTACTTCAATTGTAATTGGTTTATGAATTATTGATTCAAGATTTTCAGAGGTAATGATCGATAGACATACATGCACAGATGGTGGCCTATCCTTCGTAGCTTGTATCATCTGATTGATCTTTGGGATTTCATAATTTTCTTTATCACCCATCCAAATTCAAGTTCAAAATAGAGCTACATTTTGAAGAAAAGGCTTTTATAAAAAGTTGTTGACTTTGCCTTCCTTATTAGCTTATATGAAAAGCTGTAATTTTTTGTTAACATTGTTTATTTTTCGTTGTTGTTAAACAATCGGAATTTAAGACACTTTTTAAGTTACTTTAACCTAGTATTGTAATTTTTTTTTTGAAAGGTTAGTATTATAATTAAATAGAAGTAAATAACATGAGAAACATTCCTAAAAAGAAAAAGAAACAACAATTAGTTGCAGCTCACTTCTAGGATATTCTAATGTCTTTCATTCTTCCTTTCTTTTTCTCACCTCTCTACCATTTCATAGTTATCTTCCTTCATCATTTGATCTAACTCTCCTCTACTTCCTTCTCTTTCATCTGAAATGGAAAATTTTATATGTATTTTGTGAAAATAGCAACTAACTTTTATCAGATCCACAAATATTTGTGTTCTATATCCTGCTAAAGATGTTGAGCAAGATAGTACACAAATTTTGCTTTTCTTTTTGGTGAACAAAGGTAACATAACATAATTCACAAATTTTGCTTGATCTGATTTACATGCAACAATTAGAAAACAGAGTTACATGTATGTTTTCACTCCTTCAATTCAAAACTAAACTCGTTCATAAATTACAACTTCACATCACAAAAAAATGAAAAAGGAAAGGTTAAAGAAAACAATAAACAAAAAGCTTAATATCCTTAACAGATAATTCCGCAAAAAAGTCAATCTCAATTTTTTTGACTTCGAATTCATCGCTGCTATCTTCCTCTCTATTGATTGGTTCCCCAATTGCTGATGCTGCCATGTTGATGTACCCGTGTTTTTTCAACTGGGTTTATCTGTTCGAAGTATTTATATGCAAGAGGTTTTCTCTCTCCTCTCTATTTCTCACTCCAATTAATCGAATTGTTGTTCATTTGGATGAATTACAGAAAAAATGAGCTAAAATTCGATCATGAAATTGAAAGAATTTGGTATTGAGGGTTTGAGATGAGGGAGATGCAGTAAAACAAATATTGAGATTTAAAGATGTGTGAGCTGTTTCCTTTCATGATAATATTCAAGTTGATTTAATTAGGGATTATTTTTTGGAATTAATTTGTTTCCTTAAATATAAATTGCTAGATTTGAGTTTACCTTACACAGCCTAAATCTACACGATTTGTAATCTTTTTAAATCAAATATAGTGATACGTGGCAAGTGAATGAGAGGCTTGAAAAAACTGAGAAGCAATGAGAGGGGATAAACAATATGGGGCTGCCACATAGGATGAAGTTTTCTTGCTTTAATATTATATATGATACTTTCTCTGTTTCTTTTTACTTGCAACAGTTTGACTTTCACGCTTGTCAATGCATAATTTCAACCATCAATAAGTTTAATTATCGATAAATAAAATTATAAAAAGTATATATTCGAAAAATATACATTCAGACGAATCTAATAAGATCCCACATAAATATGTTTTTCCTTAACTATAAATCACCAAACATAAACTAAGTAGAGTTGGTGAATAGTGTAAAAGTCAAACCGTTGCAAGTAAAAAGAACCGGAGGAAGTAATAGTTTCTCATTCTTTCTATGATCCACAATATTTCACCTAAAATTCTGTGCAAAAGAAAGGGGTAAACTAATAAAGATAGGAGGGAATATAATACAATTGACGTTTGATTACTTCGGACAATACTACATCTACTCGATGGATAGCTAACCAATTAAAAATAGAGAATTGAAAAACTATTACAACTTATGAGTTGGATTTCACTATTTATTTAGTTCTATTTATAGTGGGTTGTGTTGACCCACTGAGTAGATAAAGTTTTTTTCGATTACTTGATTAGTAGCAAAGTATGGTACAAGATTGTCTCACAAGTCACAAACTCATAATGCCTTTTGTTTTCCCAATGGCCTTTTCTTGATATTATTGCGGTCGCATTAATAGGTTTTAGTCTATTTTTTGGATGCAGCATTTTACAACAAACGGAATTTAAATTGAAAATTCACCAAAGAAACCCAACATCCATCACCTCAAATACGAATCACCATCAATGACCCACCCTAAAACTGCCAACCACCACAAAAATACGAATCTCACCCACAAATTCACCACCCACCAAGACCACCACTCACTCATAAACCCTAAATATTTCAGCTCAAAAGTTTTGAAGTCGAATTCAACCCTCGAAATCTAAATTTCGACTACGGTTACATAAGACAAAGAATTGAGAGAAGATGGCATGTGGTGGCTTCATGGATTGGCCTATCATTGATGAGTATTGAAAGGCTAGATGTAGAATTACCAAAGGATGATAAATCATCTAGGTTATTTATATTATGATTTTTTTTGAAATGTTATGAATTATATTGAATGATATCTATTTCTAAAAGTATATTCGATAACCTATTTTTAATGCTAACTAGGAACACAACATATGTAGCATAATGTAAAAAAATAAATAAAGTTTCCAAGTGACAGTGCCAATAAACAAAAGTAGTTACATTTAAGGGTGCGTTCTTTTCACCTTATTGGACTTGAACTTATATGAACTAAACTTATTGGACCTGAACTTAACTTATTAGACCTGATTGGACCTGATTCAACTTATTGGACCTGATTAAAACTTATTGACCTGATTGGAACTTATTAGACCTTATTGGACCTGATTGGAACTTATTACACCTTATTGGACCTAATTGAAACTTATTAGACTTTGTTGGACCTAATTGGAACTTATTTAACCTTATTAGACAAAATTATTGATGAGTTATAACATAAATATTACCCCTAACGTACTACCCCTTAAAATTTATTATGAAATAATAATTATTAAAATTTGCCCTTTAAAAAAATATTTATTATTAATTATCTCTTACGATAAATAATTTAACAAAAAAAAAAAATACTATTTATATACTTGCCTATCTAAACTTTCACCACTAATATATCTAATAGTCTTGTTAATAGTAATATGAATAATACAATAATACAAGTATAATATCATACATTGTGTTACTTTAATTAAATTTTTTTAATAATAACATAATCAGCTAATACTAATATGAATAATAAAATAATAGAGAAAAATACAAATATTTTATAAAATAATAGACAATAATACAAGTATAATATGATATAATCATTGTTGTACTTTAATTAAAATTCTAATAATAACAAAATCAACTAATAGTGATATGAATAAAAAATAATGGACAATAATACAAATATTTATTGATCATTGACTATTTGGACCTTATTGAAACTTACTGAACCTTATTAGACGTAATTGGAACTTATTGGACCTTATTAGACCTAATTGGAACTTATTACACCTGATTGAAACTTGTTGCACCTGATTGAAACTTATTGGGCCTTATTAAACCAGATTGGAACTTGTTGCCCTGATTGGACCTGATTGAAACTTATTTCGAACTTGTCTGAACTTATCTAAGCTTATTGGACCTAAAACTTAATTTATTAAGGTGAAGAAAATGCACCCTAAGTATCAACAAAAGAAGCCCCATGTAGCCATAGTCCATAAGTAAACACTTGTCTTTAATTGCTACATATAGTAATGATGCCTAAAAGAAACCAAAAATGGAAAAATGGAGCTTCAAATCTTGACCCAAAGTCAAAAGGAATTATTGTACCATATCACTTATCACCAAAAAACACCTATGTGGCTATGTTGGTTGTGAATACAGAGCTTGTGACAAAGGTTGAGAGGTAGGGAATTGAGTGTCATTAATCAGTAATCACTATTGCTGGAGTTGACATTGAAGAATTGAAGAGCACTTGACCTTCTCCTCCGTAAAATATACAAATCCCCACATGTTCTTTCTTACTTCCTATCCCTTTGTTTTTTCCATTTCCTCTGGTTTCTTTTGCTTGCAGCCATCTTTGTGAAGTCTCTTGCAGATTCATTTTTACTAGCCTTGTTAGACCCACTAGCTAATCTCTTGTTAAACGCAAAAGTGGAACAATGCAAATCAGATACACACGTGTGTTTTTTCCAACTGAAGACCTAATTCATGATTCAATTGTCGCCAGATGTCGTTTAATTTACCAACTAGTATTAAGACCCGTGCATACTGCACGGGAGTATTTATTGTTTTATTACATATTTGAAGGAAGTCACATAATAACATTGACTTAATTTTCCATATTACACAAAATCATAAAACATAAAGTATGAGTGATGATGAACAAAAATTACAAATGAAATTTCCAAATCAATGTATATATTTGCGAACACTTCCTTGTAAACTACATTTGTCGTATTTGCACGCAAACAATGTTCTTCATCCAACAAAAAGATCTTGAGACCTTTTTTGCTCCCAACTCTGAAAACAACAACATAAAATTGTCCATGGCTCAAAACATGTATTGGAATGTACATACCTACATGAGACAGTTCGTCCTTGACTTTATTTATAATCACATCAAAACAAATCATTAATTAAAGTAAATTGTCGTCTATGAAATCTGATAGGAAATTTAGTGAAGTCAAACGGGATTAGTGTCATTCTTGGAGTAATTTTTTTTTTCTAAAACTTTGCTTTCGAAAATAACACTTCTCGTGCATCGTGCATATTGCACGGGAAATGTTTTGTCTTATAAATTGAAGATTTTAAGAAGTTTGTGCTAAAAATCATGGTGGTGAATATTAACTTGTGATTTAAGATTTCATAATCATGTATTGAGATTATTTTAGAAACTGACTTATAACCCGTGTGTTCAGTAGATGATGTAGTTAATGTCATGGTGGTTCACATGACCCACCTTGGCCACCTATATTTTTTTAAAAAGTTGATAGAAATAGTATTTGCTCTGTCTATTGCTTCCCATAGAGTCTCAGATAAAATCATAATTCGCACCACCAATAACACTCAGCCATACGGCGGTTTCAACAACCACTTACGGAAGTCTTATTCTACCTTCTTGCACCACTGATGCATCATATTTGGCCATCCAGTGGTAGCTGTCCACTTAGTCATGATTTTAATTTTACACCGGTACAACTACATGGGGAGTTTTTTATTTTATAAATTTAAGATTTTATGTTATTTCTCCTAAAATCAGGGTAAAAATATTTAACCCATTCATCTATCAAATAGATGATATAAAAGTTATGAATAAAAAATAAGTATATACATAAATATAAATTTTAACTTGCTATTAGATCTGTGCAAATTGCACGCGAAATTTTGTTCCATAAATTTAAGATTTTATGTTGTTTTTCCTAAACTATTGTATAAGTAGTATCTTGTGATTAAAAGTTTTATAATCATGTATTTATTTACTTTGAGAATTGCTTATGACCCGTGTGTTTAGCAGTTGATGTAGTTAATATATATCATTGTGGATCACATGACCCATTATTAATCTTTTTTAAAAAAATTGATTGATTTTTTCCGCTTTGCCTACTACTTCATTTAATTTAAAGGATTAGATTAGATCATACATTTTGACCACATCTCGTACTCAGTCATTGAGCCACTCTTGTTCCCACTAACTATAATCCCTCTCACCTCCCTATCTTGTTGCCTTGCACTACCATTGCATTAGGCCACCCAGTGAACACCATTGTTTGCGATAATCTACATGTACTTTTTTTTGCCACTCATTTTGCATAAATTTTTTCTGTTGATTTTGTAATTTGTTGATGGTTTTTGTTAATTTGCAAGGAGATAATGTATCCTAATGAGTTTTAATTGATAAACTTAGAAATTTAGATGGGTGTGGTGAATAACTTCAAGTTGTGGTACTAATGTACCCATTGGCTTGAAATTAGCTAATCTTTAGTTTTATATTTGAAAACTCGTGTTTTGAGTATCTTGTATTAGTTCGTCTTTAATTTTATTATTTTTTTTTTAATGAAAATATATTTTTTTATGAATATAGTTTAAATCTCGGGAAATTGGATCAGAGTATTACTTCTAGAGTGAAATTAAACTTTTTATGAAGTTTTAAATTCATGCATTGATTATTGATTGACATTTTGTTGTAGACGATGGTGACTTATCAGCTGTAAATCCTAGATCCGCCACTAAATGTATTATACGATTTTGTCTTATGACTTATTTCGAATAATAAGTATAGGCCTGGCAAAAGTCGACCCAACCCGACAACCTGACCCGAATCCGACCCGAAATTAGCGGGTTTGGGTTGAGATTTTCAACCCGATTAGTTAAATGGGTCGACTTGAACCCGACCTGAAAGTTAAATGGGTCAGGTTCAGGTCGAATTTTCTGACCTGAAATTGACCCGCTTGACCTGATTTGTAAATGGGTCAAAATCAGGTCGGGTCAACCCGTATAACTTAACCCGAATAATTTAATTAAAAAGACATTTTCCAGCCCAAAGATGTTGGGCCCATAAATTAATATCAGCCAAAAAAAAAAAGGAACGTTAAGTCTCTAAAGTGTAACCCTAAAAATCTACCTCCTGTCCTCACTCCTCAGCCGACATCACTCACTAAATTTCTAACCCTAATTTCTCTCTCACTCTCTCTGTCTCTCACTCTCTCACTCTCTTTCTTCGTCGCTACAACTCGCCGGTCTTCTGAGTTCTGCCGCAACAACTCGCCACGAGTACTATTAGCAACAACAGTCCGAATTTCTTCAACTGGTGGAAGCCGAACAAATCACAGAAATTCAATCGAGAAATTTCGTCTTCGTCTTCGTTGGTCTTCTACTCTTCTTCGTCTTCTTCAACATTCAGGTATTTTTTTCTTTTCTGCTATTTCATTTTTTCTGCTATCTTCGTCTTCTTTTTTTCTTTCTTTTCTTTTCTGCTATTTTTTTCTGCTATTTCCTTTCATTTTTTTATGTTATTTTTATTTCATTTTTTTCTGTCATTTTATTTTATTACGTTTTGTTTTTTCTGCTATTTCATTTCGATTTTATGCTATTTTATTTCGTTTTTATTTCTTCTATTTCATTTCGTTTTTTCTGCTTCATTTCGTTTTTTTGTATGCTATTTTTATTTCATTTTTGTTCTGTTATTTCATTTCGTTTTTTATGCTTTTTTTTCCTTTTTTTTTTCTTCTATTTCATTTCGTTTTTATGCTATTTTATTTCATTTTTTTAATGCTATTTTATTTCATTTTTCTTTCTGCTTTTTCATTTCGTTTTTTATGCTATTTTTTCTTATTTTTTCCTGCTATTTCATTTCGTTTTTTTATGCTATTTTATTTCATTTTTTCTGCCATTCTATTTCGTTTTTTGTGATATGTTAAATGTTCTGTTTCTTTTATTCTTCTGTTTTTTTATTTGTTAAATGTTCTGTTTTTTTATCATTCTGTTTTCCTATTTATTTGTTAAATGTTCTGTTTTTTTATTGTTCTGTTTTCCTATTCTTCTGCTATGTTAAATGTTCTATTTTCTGTTTTTCTACTCTTTATTTATTTGTTTACTTTGGTTTCCAGCTTAATATGGCTGATGAAGACTTCAAGGAGCAGATTGAGCTTGTGAACTTGTGAACTTGTGGTTGTTTAACTCTAAAACATTAAGGATTTGGTTTGTAATATTTGGTTTGTAATATTTTTAAGTATGAACTTGGTACTTAGTAGTTAGTATTATATATGTTATTGCCAAGTATGAACTTGGTTGGCTAAGTTTATTGAAATTTCATTGAATTATGCAATTGTTTTGACTGTAAAAAAAAATCAGGTTATATGGGTTGGGTCAACCTGAAAAAATCAGGTCAAACAGGTTCAGGTTGACCCATTTACAACCCGTTTTAAAAAAATCAGGTCAAACAGATCAGGTCAGGTTGACCCGATAACTTTCAGATCAGGTTAGGGTTAGTGATATTGACCCGAAAATATAAACAGATCAGGTTCAGGTTGGGGGTTTTCAACCCGATTTAACTTGACCCGAACACGAACCCGACCCAACCCGACCTGATTGACAGGCCTAAATAAGTATAATACTCTCTCATATTATTTTCTTAATATATACTTAATTATTTGACTGATCACCTAATTAACTCCTAACTTTATTTAACTTAATAGTTGCCTATTTTTTCTCTTGTTGAGACTCAAAGAGTTCCCTAGTAATATTATTTAACTGACATGGCATATATGTGGCAAAGAAATCAAGCTGCATGAAAAATGTCTTATGTTTTTTTCTTTTTTCAAAATGGCCCGTGATCACGCATTAACATATGATAGATCCTTATAATTTTTTAAATTTCAGTAAATGAATTATTTAGAAAAAAAAAGTTATATTTTCAAAAATAAATGTTGATATGTTAACCCCAACTCCCTAAAACACATACATAAATTAATTATCTTAGTGATTGTTTCCTTTTTAGTAAATAAGCAATACGTCAATTATATCATATATGCAAATTATTTCCTTGATTGACGGAAGCTACATAAGCAAGTTGTGATTTTTTTTTTTGCATAATTTGGAACTTGGCTTTGCTCAATAAACAAAGTTCAATCTACATGATGATACATCCTTCCCTGGCTTTGCTCATTATATCTTATAGATTGAACTTCGTATACACATCCTTGTAGAGTTGAATTCTCCCATTAAGTAGTAAATTTTGATTTTCGAACATTATAGTATAATTTATTATTAACTAATATGCTACGTCCCAATCATCATATAAACTATAACATAATTTTGGATAATATAAAATCCTTGGTACTAAAAAGGCAAGATCGCGTGTATAATAATATAATTAAAATTATTATTTGTTCGATTTAGTTTAATATCACATAAGTAGGAAGCTATATGCTTTCCTAATGCCTCATATGGATAAAGACCAATTTATTATCAATTTTGCTCCTAATTTAAAATATTATTATATTTTATTTATGAAAAAATGATAAATATCATAGAATATCGTATAGAATGTACCGATTAAATTATACTCGATTGTTTTGACATTATTCTACCATGACTTCAAAATAATTATTTTGAGTTCATATGTAATACAAATAATTTACCCAAATGATCTCCTTATGTCTCTCCTACTTTTCTACAGTTTTGCCAATCTCTATAATTATACGAAACATATAGAATATATGTAGGAAAACTGACATATATGTGGTAAATTGTTCCTTTCTTGATAGCTAGCTATCAAAGGAATTTGAAAACATTTCACGTTATTTTGTCAATATAAGCTTCCTTTTTTCCTAGTATGGCGTCAAGATATTTATTTTGATAATAGTAGCTCATTTAGTATTCCACATAATGCTGCAAGAAGAGAAAAGTTTATGGTTAATATGTCGAACCAGTTATTAAATTATCTAATACTATAGTTCAACCTATCTAATGAAAAAATATTGGCTTAACTCATTGCTTCATTAAGAGCTGAGGTTCAGATAAAATGACAACTTGCACTATTACTTGTACTCGTTAATGCAACCATTACCGTTCCCGAATTTCATAGTCTTTCTCAATCATTTCCTTTGTGATATAGTATCAATCAACCCATATGATGCCATGTACACTTCATTACTGAACATCGCGATGTTATCTAAAATAAAAAATATTCGTGATAATTAATTGTTGTTGAACTAACACTTATAGCTTTTGCAATCCTTGTTGTATTATAACTTTGTAAATCTAAATATTATATCTAAGAAAATTCTACAAATCAAGTTTGGATTTATGAATGTTTTAACTTATATAGTATGATTAATAGGATTACTTAAATGTCTCAATAATAAATCATGATTTTATTACATTTGAAATAAACCTACCTTTTTAACTTATTAATCATTATTAAACCTTAATCGAATTTATTTGAACAAAATTATCCGAATTGATAAAACCTTATTTTATGAGTACGTCGAACTGTATTTTACTTATTTTTGCTGAACTGACTTTTTCTGAACTTACCCACACTTATTAATTTTTATTGGATTTTATGTGAACTTATACGAATTTGACTGAATTTATCAAATTTTTTTGTTTTTAATAGTATATCGTACTGTGTACCACTTTGGTTGTTCTTTTATTTAAGTTTGTCGAACCATTTATTAGATTCTCTAACATTCTAGTTCAACCTATCTAATGAAAAAATATTCGCTTAACCCATTACTTCATTAAGAGGTTCAGATAACATGACAATTTGCACTATTACTGGCACTCGTTAATGCAACCATTACCGCTCCCGTTTTTTCACGCCTAGTCGTGCTTAACCCCTCTCTTTTGCGATATAGTATCAATTAATTAATCCATTTGATGTTGGTGTACACATCATTGACTGAACATCGCGCATGTTATCCAAAATAAAAGATATTTGTGACAATTAATTGTTGTTGAACTAACACTTATAGCTTTTGGATTCCTTGAGACATTTATTTGTTACAAATTTCAATAATGTTAGTCTCTTTTTACTTGATACATTTATTTTATTAAGTAATCATGACCCACCAAAAATTACCAATACTACCTATTATGTTTTTTATATATCTTCTTACCTATAACTCCCAAAAGAGGAGAAAGTTGATGCAACATGTTATAAAGAATTAAAAATGCAAAAATGTTATATTAAAAAGAAAGATATCAAAAAGTAAAGTGTGTAGAATAAAAAGAAAGTAAGGGAGTATTAGAACTATTGGTATTATAATCTAAACATTACATTCAAGGAAATTCAACATATCAAGTTTGGATTTATGATTGTTTAAATTTATATAATATGATTAATAGGATTGCTTGAATGTCTAAATAATATAATCAATCGTTTTTTTTACATTTGGAAATAACCCTACCTTTTTGACTTAACCTAATGTACTTGAATAAATCTAAAGTTGTTAGACCTTATTTTATGAGTAAATCAAACTTTATTTTCTTCTTATTTTTGTTGAACTAACTATATCTGTACTTACCCGAGCAAATTAATTTTTATTAAATTTTATGTGAACTTATATGAATTTGACTGAATTTATTGAACTTTTTTTGTTTTTAATAAGGACTAAAAAAATAAACAAATTAGTATTGTATCATATAGTGTATCGCTTTGGTTGTTATTTTATTTAAGTTTGTAGAAACATTTATTAGATTCTCTAACACTATAGTTCAACCTATACATCTAATCAAAACGTATTCACTTAGCACATTGCTTCATTCAAAGGTTCAGATAAGATGACAATTTATACTAATACTGGCACTCCTTCATGTAAGCATTTCCGCTCCCGAATTCCATAGGCTCGCTCAACCCTTCTCTTTTGTGATACAGTATTAATTAACCTATCTGATGTTGGTGTACACTTCATTGACTGAACATCACACGCGTTATCTAAAGTAAAAGATATGCGTGACAATTAATTGTTGTTGAACTAACCCTTTTACTTTTTGCAATCCTTGTTGTATTATAACTTTGTAAATCTAAATATTATATTTAAGGAAATTCAACGCATCTAGTTTGGATTTATGACTGTTTAAACTTATATAATATGATTAATAATATTACATAAATGTCTCAATAACATAATCAATCGATTTTCTTAAATTTGGAAATAAACATAGCTTTTTTAATTTATTAGTTATTATTAGACCTTAATCGAATTTATTTGAACAAATCTGAATTTATTATACCTTATTTTATTAGTACATCGAACTTCATTTTCTTCTTTTCTTTGCTAAACTGACTTTGTCTAGACTTACCCGGGCTTATTAATTTTATTAGATTTGATGTGAACTTATATGAATTTTACTGAATTTTTTGAACTTGTTTTTTGTTTCCAATAAAGAATAAAAAATAAACGGAATGGTACCGTGTAGATCGTATAGTATACAACTTTGATTTTTCTTTTATTTAAGTTTGTAGAACCTTTTAATAGATTCTCTAACACTATAGTTCAACCTATCTGATGAAAAAGTATTCACTTAGCCAATTTCTTCATTCAAAGATTCAGATAAAATGACAATTTGTACTATTACGGGCACTCCTTCATGCAACTATAACCACTTTCGAATTCCGTAGTCTCGCTCAATTCCTTTATTTTGTGATATACTATCAATTAATCCATTTGATATTGGTGTACACTTCATTGACTGAACACTACACGTGTTATCTAAAATAAAAGATATTTTTGACAATTAACTGTTGTTAACACTTATAATTTTTGAAATCCTTTTTGTATTATAATTTTGTAAATCTAAATATTATATCTAAGGAAATTCAACACGTCAAGTTTGAATTTATGAATATTTTAACTTATATAATATGATTAATAGGATTGCTAAAATGTCTCAATAATATAATCTAACAATTTTCTATATTTGGAAATAATCCTACCCTTTTGAACTTATTGATCATTATTAGATCTTAACCGAATTTATGTGAACAAAATTATCCGAATTCATTATACCTTATTTAATTTTATGAGTATGTTGAACTTTTTTTCTTCTTATTTTTGTTGAACTGACTTTTTCTAAACGTACCCGAGCTTATTAATTTTTATTAGATTTTATGTGAGCTTAATTATATGAATTTGACTGAATTTATTGAACTTTTTTGTTTTTAATAAGGAACATAATAGTAAACAGAATGGTACTATATCGTATAGTATATCACTTTGGTTAGTTGTTCTTTTATTTAAATTTGTAGAATCATATATTAGATTCTCTAACAGTATAGTTCAACCTATCTAATGAAGCTATTTGATTAGCTAAGATTTATAAGTGCACTTGAAGCTATCATCTCTATTATATAAGTGAAGGGGGAGGAAGATGGTGTCCCCCTACAAAATATCTAATATACCCTTAATAAATTTAAATTGTCATATTCACCTAATATACTTGTTCACGTAAACATTAGTGTGCACCACGCCAAGAGCACGTACGTATTATTTATTAACAATCCGCTATATCATTCAAAAACCATTATATCAAGCAAAAACCCATTATATCATAGAGAATTTTACAATATCATTCAGAATCATATTATATCACACAGAAACTATAACATTTCTAAACAACCACTATATCATTGAGAAACCCACCATATCATTTGGAAACCAACTATATCATTTAGAAACATAGTGTATCACGCGAAAACTACATTATTTTTAACAATCCAATAGATCATTCAGACACTCACTATATCATGCATAAACTCACTATATCATTCAATCTAAGCACTAACTATATCATGCAGAAACTACATAAATCTATATGTTAAATTAAAGCATGTGTCAAGATATAATACTATACAATCTACCTCTTCCACCATGTTAAAAAATTAAAATTAAATTGTAAACTATATTACATATAATTTCATTACATATTTTTCGTTAATAAAATCTACTATACTATATATAAGTTTAATTTACTATATCTCTATAAAACTCAGTATATGAAATTAATATCAATTACCAATTCGGTGTGCACTAATAGGTGCATTTAAGTTTTTTTTAACCTTTATTTCCAACGATCGGATGGAGTTAATTGATCAACTTTTGGTTTTTTGTTAGTAAGGAGAGGAGTATAAACACAATTCTTTATAACACCTATGAACCTATGATCGCAACATTATTCCTTATTGCTGCTTAGGAGGGTGCAAACATTGTAGGTATGACTTCATAGCTGTAATCATCCAAAAATTTCAATTAATTATTGCATGAAGTACCATGCAATACAATGAAAGGAACATGTCCAAAGCTAATAATTACACGTGCCTCCCATAAACGTAAGTATACTTCGACGTATGCCAGATAAAATCTCTATCTTATCTAATTTAATTACAACTTGCAAGCCTATATTTTACTATAATAATACTATTATACTATTATATCGCGGCCGGTATGGAGAAAAAAGATTTAGTTGGACGAAATACATGAGAGAACACTTGAGTTGACATAGTATTTCATAACCATTAGATCTTAATATTCTGCAACGAAAAATGTCTTCTATATTTTATTACAATTGTTAATTTAGAAAAATGGTCTAAAAATTTCGACTATATGATTGTAAAAGATTTCAATATTGAAGTATTGAGTACTCCATATTTTTTGGTGCATCTTTCCAAAATCTTAGACCTTTTAAAAGTTGCAAGATGCAACACTGTTCAAATCAACAGTGATATGGATGATAAAAGGATGAAAATCACTGTAGATAAGGAAGGGGTTAATTTCAACCCTTGATTTGCAAACTGATCTCAGCCGCTGAATTTTCTTTCTTCTCTCCTCTTTTTCCGTCTTTCTCTGTCTCCCTTTCTCTTTCATCTCTCTCTCTTTCAAAGCATCAACACACGCAACATAGGAAGTAAAGGAACCTTGAGAAATCAACAATCATCTGATCCTGTTGGTAAATTTCCTTTCTTTCTATTTTATCGATTTTTCAAGATTTGATTTTATTTATTTCGCTTTGTATTTTTCCAGTTTGTGATTTTTTGTTTGTTTCATTTATTTCGCTTTGTATTTTTCCAGTTCGTGAACTTTGTTTGTTTAAAGGTTAAATTTTTTGGAGAATGAAAATAGAATATGGAGGGACTCTTGAAATTTATGTTACTGGTGAAAAGCAAATATTCAAGAATTATATGAGTTCCTCTCCTTTGAATCACCCTAATCTTTGCTTTCAATGTTGTTTCTTGGGTATTTGTTCCAGCAAAACCTTATTGGAGCCCTAGAAAGCCGAGAAAGGAACTTTACGTCATTTATGGGATTCGAATTCGAGAAATGCGTCATTGGCTCCACATTCATTCTTATGGATATGACAGATCTGGGTCAAATTAGCTTATTCTTGGTAATTTTCTTTCCTTTTCTTCAATCATTTATTTACACTTTCCAGTTTTTTTTTCCAAAGTAGATGATTTTGTTTTGGATGGCTATGAATTGCACCTTCCAGAGGCTTTTACTTCATTGTATTTTATCTAATAAGTTTGTGTTAGTTATCTAATAAGGCTTTTCTAGGTTCGATTTAAGCTTTGGATATGGGTTTACTTTTCTTTGTTTGTGTTTGGCGAACTTAATTTACATAAGGTGAGTAGTAGTTATTTTGTGATATATATGGAGATTAATTTATATGGGTTAGTGTAAAAAGGAAATTGATATACATTGCTCTCTTTTCATTGATTATGGGTTGCTGGTACAATTAGATAATAAAGGAAATGATTGATGCTAACAAATTTCTCATGAAGCCAGTAATAAGCAAGCACACTCGAGGCACCAAATTGAATCAATATCAATGTTGCCTTTTCTTCTCCATTTCCTTTTTCCTTTCTATATGATTCATATGTTTATAATAATTATACTATTCCAATTTCATGAAGTTGATATATTTTTCTTCTGTTATCATATCCGAGTTCTGAGTTGGATTGTTTCTACGAAGGTATAGAAGTGTTGACTTGTCAAAATTGTTGGATTTTCTTATGATGATATTCAATACAGTGATCATGTTTGTTTAAGGTGTTCGATATGTAATTGAGATGAATATGGTAGTTCAAATATGAGATCTACAGTTATAGTACTTGGTTTTTTTCCCAGAAAATTGAACTACTTGAAATCAAAAAATGCACTGACAACTTGTAAGTTATTTTACTTCTAATGTAATATATTTTTCATGATTTAAACATGCTATTAATCCTTCTTGATTGATCAGTTACAAGGAAGTTTATCCTTTGATTGTAGGTTACACGTCTCATAGGAAAACTATATTGAGTTGGCCAATAATTTTCTTGTACTCAATTAAGAGCTTGCAATTAACTACCATTTGGCACCATATGCCCTTTTCAATGTTACTGTCATTTTTTAATCGAAGCGAAATCAAACTACCTTTTAGATTTTTTGGGGGAGAAAGTGCTTAAATCATAATGATTTTACTTCTCTTTGCAGAACTGGATGTTATTCGTTACATGAGATTGAAAAAATAGAAGCAAATGAGGCATCCTTGGAAGGGAGTACTACTCAAAATGGTGACATCAACGAGACCACAAAATAAACTTGCTGCTGTGGTGTAGCATCTGCATGAAAAAGGAAAAAGATCGAGGTTATTGCTAATCTTATGATTGAGTTGTTTTCATAATAAGGCTAATTTGTGTAGTCATTTGAATTATTAATGTATAGTTGAATACTTGAATATTTATGTAGGAATTTCTAGATTACAAACTTTGGTATCAAGCTTCTAACTGCTATATTTTGCAAATTCAATTCTGTATAAAAGTTAAATATCAAGCTAGGCTTCTAACAGCTTTATTTTGCGATCTTATTCAAACTTTATTTTTCTCATGTAAATGGATAATCTTGGTATTACTTTTCCGTATTGTAGTATTGCTTAGTGTCAACCTTTCACTACTAAATGGGACTAAATACTCATACTTTTGTTCCCCTTATTTGTGGGTCTAAATTTTATGGAGCAATCACTTATATTAGGAGTTTTTCCTTTGATTCTAAGTTAGTTTTCATATCCTTTTTTTTTTGGACTATGGATCTTTTTTGTTGTATTCTGGTTTCTTTTGTACATAACATTTGCTTAAGCTAGAAAAATAAGAAACTCGCAAGATCAAGTTCTAGCTAGATGTGGTGATTTTGGTTGAATTGCTTGAAGAGGTGAGTGTTCCCTTCAGTTTTCCCTAAATTCACCTATTTTAAGTTTAATTTATGAAGTTTAAGTTAAATATGTAAGAGCTACTATTATGCACGACTGTGTTGTAAGGTTAAGTTTGCCAGTTTATTATTTTTTTGTTTGTTTATGTTCTTCCTAGCTTCTATGCTCAAGTGAGGAGAGGAGAGTCCATTATTTGTTTTTGTGTTTTCTTCATAAGTTATTGACAATCTTAGCTTCGAAAACTTCAATTATTTGGGGTAATATATAAACAGATAAAGGAAGAGGGTTCATTGGTCTCCTAAATGTGCCCATTGACTTTCAGATTGTCGCAATGGAAAACCACTTCTTGTGCACGTAAAAAACACTCTTGCATTTCTTCAATAACAATTTTCTCTTTGATATGCCCGTTAATTTGGTGATCTTAGTAATGCCCTCAACGTGTTCGACGAAATGCTTCAAGGAAAAATTATATCTTGAACTCTCTTGTGCGTCATTGTTTTGCTAAGCTAAGTATTTGACACTTTCCCTATATACTTATTGAAGCTATGAGGCCTAATGAATTTACTTGCACTTAATGCTTGCTCCAGGTTTAGGTTTGTTAAGCAAGCTTACCAAATTTGCATGAATTTACTTGCACTTAATGCTTGCTCCAGGTACAGGACTACTTTTGTAGAGTGTAGACAACGTTGACTGGTAGGAGTACCATTGATTATATTTTAGATTTTTGCTTGTTTATTGGACCCTTTCATTTTGGTTCGAGTATGGTCATCACTTGCGGTAATAAAGTAGGTGTTGTCCCTTCAATGTCGCTCTTTTATTACTGTGTAAATTTCTAATATGTAACATACTGGGAGTGGAGAAACACATTTCCTGTCTTAGAATCCCCTGTTGAGATATTTGGGTTGTGAACTTTAGTGTTAGATATCATTCCTGGCCTTAAAACTCTAAATTCAAATATGTTTATACGTTTCTATAACCTTTTAAAAGTGGCAATTATTGCTACTGTAGCAATCAATAGTGAAATGGGTGAGCAATCCTTGAAATTCACTGTTCATAAGATTAGGCAAATTTGAGCCCTTCATCTGAGCCTTCATCTCAGCCGCACAATGTTTTCTTTCCGCCTTATTTCCCTGTCTTTCGTTATCTCTCCTCTTCTCTCTCCTCAATGTCTGACTCTCTCTCTCCTCTTTTGTCAAAAGTCACCTTTTCCAAATCTTTCTCCATTTCATTGATTTTCAGTTCCTGAACAAGTTAGGGTTTATCTATGGCAGAGCACGCAAAGGTGAAGGATGCAATGGTGTTTCAATTCCCAATTTTGGGTATGTTTGTTCCTGCGTTTTCCCTTATTTTAGACTATATCCTTGCTTGTTGATATTCATTTGTTAGTAGAGTGAATTGGGTAAAGCTCAAATTTCTCACTAATATATGGTCTTCTTTTTTTGGGTCGATTTTCTGATTTATGTATCTCAATTTTTTTTTCCTATTTTCATGATAATTAACCTAAGGCAAAATAAGCATTTAGGGTTTCGGGACAGAGACGATGGTTGTCGGCGACCCATTGTTCTTGGTAAAAGTTGCTGAGCAATATAATCTTATAAGTTGTTGGAGTTTTCAATGTTTAATTTTTTTCATTGTAATTCTCTTTTTGATTTTTGCCAATTATATCAGTTTGATTGCCTTGCTTAGTGAACATATATAATATATGTGTTTCTTTTCTTTAAAATATAGAAGTGTATTTATTTAATTTTGATGAGATATTATGTCAGAAATCCTAATCATTTTCTTCTTATTCTCTGAAATATTTGGGTTTACTAAATTCAGGGAAAAAATAGGGAGAAATGAAGTTTTTCTCCGTGAGCTATATTCGGAAGAAGATTCAATAATGGGTTTTATTATGAGTATTTTTGGATATGGATGTAGATCCTTCTCGTGGGCTTGTCTTTGCGTGCTACTTCACCTTCTTTCAGTCCACTAATGTATAGGTTTGCCTCGAAATTTCTCAATTCCCTCATTATCTGTGTTTTTCAACCATTTATGTGTAATGCCCTCATTGCTATATTTATTTTCTAATATTTTGGATTGTTCTGTTCCTCTATGATGGGTGTAGCGATTGCCTATTAGTATCCTCATGTTGTTGCTGAAAATGTGTTGCAATTACATTAATGTACATAGTCTTACTGCAATTACATATATGTTGGTGCTGCCCTGGCAAGATATTGTGCTCCCATCCTCAATAACAACATTGGTTCTACTCCACACAGACAAACACCCCTGTTTTTCATTTCACCTCTTGCATGTCTCATTCCTCCTTTTCTATACAACTACCAACATGTGTATGTATGACATGCTCATATTCTATTTGTTTAGATATCGCGGCGCTGAAATGCGTTCTATGATGGTATGTTGGATTTGAGGGCCTTCTGTGTGTCGACTTGGACTTTTGGGTACGGTTTTGTATCTCATTTTTAAAAAAAGTTAAGTTATTCATCCGTTTGATTGTAGTTAGTTGGACTTTCACGTGTGTCGACTTAGAAGATGTGCTTTTTTGCTTATCCTTATTATACTAGGGAAATTTGTTTGCTTGTATAACCTTTAGTTCTTCTGTGTTTCAGGGATTGTTTATTATATGGAAAGAAAATCACTACTTTCAACCTTCGCTCGTATTATAGGTTTTTTTTTCTCGTACTCCTACTTAGTACTCTTTCTTTGTGACTAAATTATAGAAGCAAAAACAAAAAATTTGAAGGTATCAACTAATCAAAGTGCTTGGCTATTTAATCGTCATTAAGCACTCTGATGTTGGTACTTTACATTCGCTTAAGACATTTTGTTGGTATACTGGGAGTTATGTGCATTAGTGTTTATATTATTTACATGTGCATCTGCCAAGCCATGGACCCAGAACCATAGTTTCTAAGAACTAGAAAAACTAATTAGAGAAAAGGGCAGTAAAGTCCTACATAGAGGCTCTTTTGAACACATACAAATATTGAAAGAAAAGAGGAGTTGCCCAAGGGATTGGGTAAGTCACTGTTGTACTAAAACAATGCATTTTTAAAGAACCTTTATTAAATCAGTTTCTCATAAGTCTCTCCCACATAATGAAGTAATTTATTTGTCCGATGAAATAAATATTAAAGAAGAAGAAGATGAGTTGTATATGCGCATCCATTGACTGTTGAGTTTTTTTTTCCAGTGAAATTGGCGAGTTTAGAACCGGATCTTGCTTCTTTTTTCCCTGCGGATGAACCTGCTGTTTTTGACGTTTGTTGTTTTGCATTTTTTGTTGCTTGTTTCCCGTATGAAACCCTGATATCATATGAGTTCTTGATTCTTTCGTTCAAATTTTTGTTCTTTTACCTTTTCAAAGACTTTGTTGTAATTCGAATTGAAAGAATGGACCACGGTTTTGATAAATTTCAGTTTCTGATATTTTTTTTTTTGGTATTTATGTATTAGGCTGCTTCTTCTCTTCTACATCTGGATTGTTGAGGTATTGATTGAATTTTTACTTTTTTCATCTGGGGGTGTTGATGATCTCAATTGAGTTGTTTAAGTCTTTTAGTGTTGACTTAGTGTCTAAATGAAGTGTTCAAGAAGTTATGTGTTATGTTATTTTTTTCAGAGCCGAGTATACAATTATATTATAGATTGTTTCCGTATGATTTGCGTTATCCCCTTTACTACTATTGTTTCTTGACCCCCATGTGACCAATACTTGGTTGTCACTATAGTTTTTATTGTTTCCTGGAATTTTTTGTGCTTGATCTATGTTAATCTAAAGAACATCTCCAATCTCTATGAAATCTGAGTTATACCTATCAAATCACACCTTGCCTGTTATATTCAGGAAGAATAACAGTGTATGGCTGAAAACTCATCACTTGGCAAGAAACTTTCTTTGGATCTGGCTAGGTAATTGCTCATTGCTATTTTCGAATTTCTACCGGGAAATATTATTAGTTCTGAAACTGGCAAGGAGCCAAGGAACATACAAATGATCATCACAGTGCTTCAGTTACCAGTGCTGAAAAATTGACAAGCTTAGGTCAGAACTTATCTCAATTTCGTATGTACCACGAGACAAAAATTGCACTTCCAGGAAATGGGCATCCATGAACAACAGTTGAAATAATGTGTGTTGTATCTTGTGATAAAAAGGGCTTCTTAAGTTTATTGTGTACTACTTCGGCACTCTTTAGCCAAGTCTTAGAACTGTGATCAACAAACATGTACATTGGATGTAATTTCTGAATTTTGTGTGATATGATGAATTTTGTATAAAAGCAAACGATTTGAGTTTGTCTCATTCAGTTCTTAAAATTAGATAGTGCCTTTATGCATTTGGATCTAGAGGTCCTTATTACTCTAGGGTTCAATGTATTTTAATAAGGGAAAAAGAATGCGTTCTTTCTTTTTTGTGTACTAATACAAGTTTTGCTTCACACAAATTTAATTTTACAAACGAATAGCAGCTTTTGGTGCTTCTTTCTGTTTAGCAATTTGTTCGACATTAACCGTTACATCAAAACTTTGTAATTTTATTTATTTTTAACTATGAAAGCAAATTTTAATTAAAAGGACCATAACTAAATGGTGAAGAGCTAGAAAGTTCACTCGAAACCGTGGATCACCTAACCACCCAATTTGAACTAATGGATGAAAACCCGAAGAAACATGGATTATAAGCGGATGTTGGATGGATCGGTCCAAAAATCGGTGGAGGTGAATCCGACCCATCTTCCAATTATCGATCTATTCTCTATTTTATATGAGAGTTTTTTGATATAAGAATTTCACTTATTTTAGAATGGATTATGTACATTGTAATTGTTAGATATACATTACAAGTTCCACATCAAAGAGATAAGAAGAAATTAATGTGTCTGGTTTATTTTAGGGATGAGGTATCCTTTACATCAATCTCCTAGTTTACTTTTTTTGGTATGCAAGTGTAAGATATGTATTGCAAACCATGAATAATTTACAACTTAAGTTAAGAAAACAAGGAAAATGCCTCTTGTGACCAAGAACAAAAACAAAAAACAATTAATGAGTGCGCTCACTATACCTACTTCTATCTCTCTTACTAAGTGGGTGAAGCATTATACTAGCAATGCTAAGTTTTACACCTTTTGTATAATATGAGTAATTGTATAATTCTTTTGTTTTTTTTATTGGGAAATTAATTCAGCCTAAGGGCTAACCCCTACAAGGCTACTAGCTTGTAGGAAACACCGACACATTGGCTGGTAAGGCATGCATAACATGCTAAGGAAATACCCCAACATAATGCTGGGGGTAAGGATCGAACTCCTGACCTCAGGGGCCAAGGGGGAGTGCTCTACCCACTTAAGCTAACTCCTATCCTTAATAATTGTATAATTCATTAAATATACTATTTTCTTATTGTCATATATGTTAAAAGGAAGCTAACTTTTAAATGCTAAAATTAAAGAGCAATTGGGATAGATTTGTTCATGTCAATGAGACCATGACATCAGTGACTTAGATCTAGCATTATTAATATAAAGAGAGCTAACTGCAATTTATGTCTGGCTTGAGTATCCACTTCGAATCTACTTTTTCTCGACTCTATTAGTACGACTCAATCAGTACAAATAGGTATTCAATCGATCTTATCCAATCATGTAAGGACCTTCGTAATTTGAGGTCAATCATGTAGCATGATATGAAGAAATATAAATTATGAGGTCTCACTGGCAATTAGATAAGAACATAACTTTAAGAATGCACAAATAGTTTGCCATTGTTATTGTCCAAGAATTTGACAAAGAACTGGAGTATCATGTCTATAAAATGATCAGAAAGTTTAGAATTTTTAATGTATCATGAAAGACTGGAGTTCAATTGTAGCTTTGATATGATGTGGGGTCAAAGTTGTTGATCTCAAAATATGGCTATTGAACTTGCATTATAGTTAACCCGCTAGCTTAGTTTTTAACTAGAATTTTTTGCACGCGATGCGTGCTTGAATATTTTTTCAAAACAGAAACTCGATTTTTTTTGGCATGAGAGTCAAAATTTGAACATTTTAGAAAAAAAAAATTATATATCATTGAAAATGTCACTGCGAACATAATATTATTCTGAAAATACGCGAATATTGTTAATCTAATCATGACCTATTAAGTTATTAGCGCTTTAAATTTATTTTAGTTTTTTCCCTCTTTTGTTTGGAGCTTCTCTTCTGAGTTATAAAAAATTTATTAGATCGTAGTATTGTGTAGTTATAAGCCCATAATCGAATTCGCGCAACCTGTATGATATATGGCACAAAATATTTTTTTTCCTTGACTGTGGCCGTGGGAACTGGATATGGTAACATCTTTTTGAGGGAAAAAAATAGGAGGAATACATTTTGCCAAATATAGACAGCTCTTAAATTTAGCAAAGTCAAAAATACAAACACTATTTTGTAATTTAGAAAGATAAGGGGGGCAAAATTGGCATTTCAAGAGAGGACATCATTGCTCCCCCCTTCCCTTATATAATAGAGATTTAAGAGAATTAAGTTTCTCCAAGATATTTTATATTAAGTGGGATTTTGGAATTTCTAATTTCCTCTATTTTGGGATTTGAATATTTTAAACTCTTGAGGTTTAGAAATTTTGGAAGGTTATGTGAACAAGATTGTTGTCTATGAATCTCATAAAGGTATATAATTACATTGCAGGGAACTCTGGATTTTGAAACCATATGTAATGATATGTGTACTTATGTGAGGGTTGTTTGGCATGACCCATTTAAAAAAAGCAAATTTGTTAAAGTTTGGTATTATATATAAAGGGATTCTAAATATAATATTTTTTCACCTGGATAGTCTAAAGAAGATTTGCTAGCAAAATAGAGGAATAACATGGGAGATATGGCTATATGGGGTGAAATATGTGAGTGGGATAAGAAATTTTCTTGGATAAAACGAAAAGTAGCAGTATATATTACTAGATAAAGAAAAGGAAGTTATTTGAAGAAAAAAAAAATTCTTCTCGTGACATATTTGACAATTTTTATACTAACAAGAAATTATAGTAAGTCAGTTAACTGACATTGATGCCAATCTAGCTACTCCTAGCCATGCGCGCGCGTAGCGCGCGGGCCAAACTACTAGTATATAATATAAATTGTAGTTCTTCTTGGCTTTCTTGCCTTTGTTGGTTCATTGTATTTATGATTTACATGGAAATCGATCGTTTCAATTATTTTGGAGATGCCAACAAATTTTGATCTCATTTCAAAATAATTAAAGTCTGAGATTATTTAGAAAAAGGTAGTTGGAAAGAAATAAATTAGCACAAATTTCGTAATTAGTTAACTATTGGAATAAGATTGGGAAAGAAATCAATCAAAATTCGAATCACCTCTTTTTTTTATAATAATTATGGGCATGTAATAATAATAAAAAACTGTAGATTCCTTAGCTTTATAGTATGCCATTTACACTATTTCATACAAATTAACTATGACCGTAATATCTTTCCAAGAAAATAAAACTATGGCCATAATATTATATATATATATAATGACATAGAGAAAACTAATGAAACTAATGACAAATTGTGTTACAATCACGACAAAAATAAGATAACAAAAATAAGATAACAAATAATGTTAAACATTGTTACAAAAACCCTAATGCAATCCCATACAAAAATATCAAGCAACCACGTGAGATATGATACACTATTTTATTTACGCAAGCCATGAATAACGAATTGAATTTCTTTCTCTTCTCCCCACTTTTTCAATAGGTAGTTGGAAAGGAATACTATATATGCTTGCAAAGGCAGTTTTATATACTTTAGTTGGGAAGAAAGAAGAAAGAATGGTGCGATTAGTATTTGATGATTAATTATTCTCTCGCTCATACATTTGTATTGGTTGTCAGTTTGCAAGCAAGTAGCTAGTAAGATTTTGATATAGTCGCCAAAGGAAACTTGTTTAAAGCCTATACTGGTCCACCATACAAATGAGTCACTGAATTGCTAATAAAATGTGGATCTTGTTTTAGCGATATTCCCATTTGATGTTGCGACAAATTCACCTTCTACAGAAAATTGGATGTTGTTGCAAACCGTGAATGATGCTTGACATAATTTTTTTTTTCTCAAATGATGTATGAAAACGTGTTTAGGGTTTATGAGTTTTGATGTTGTAGTGCAATGCAAATATGATTAGGGTATTTATAGTGCAAAATAAAGGTTATTTTTTTGCTCAATTTTTTTTTTAAAAATTAATAAAATATCATTAAATCACGAATTGCCATATTAAAGCTTGATTGAATCAATCCCTAAAATCACGTCATTCAAATTAGGAATTATTTTGATTTGGGTGATCAACTTGCACATGATTGAAGATTGTAATTGTTTTTTTCCATGTGGAGTGAATTTCCAAAAAAATTTCGGGCAAATTTAAACTATTTATACTAAAAATGTTATGTTTATTTCGAAAATTTACGTTATTTAGGTAATTAGTATCCAAAATTATGGTTGATTGACAATCGGAATAATTATTGATTGATTGATTGGTAACATAATTTCGGATAGTATCAATTTAAATTATCTGATTGATTGACAATTACCATTAAGGGAGGCAATAATTAAGATTGATTGATAATTTAAATTACTTCCCGTATTTAGTTGGTTAGTAAAATTTTCGTAATTACGCAATATGACAATTAGAATTTTCGAACAACACCAATATTAATTTGAATTTGGAATTACGTAATTGTACCCATAATTAACATCAATCACATTAATTTATAAATGGAATGTGCTTGATTTCCGGAAATCTCATATGATATTATGATATTAATTGCCTAATTTAAAAAATCAATCAAACACAAATCAAAATTTTTTTGCATTTTTCATTAAATCGGCCAACAGTAATAGTAATTTGAATTTTGAATTACGAAATTGTACCCATATATAACTCTCAATCACAATACTATATGAATGGAATATCCTTGATTTCCGGAAATCTCTTATGAGATCATGATATTAATTGCCTAAATTAAAAAATGAATCATTTAATTTCCGAAATCATTTGCATTTTTCATTAATTTTTCGGCCAAAAAAACATGCATTGCCACGTGGACACTCTCATTGAGCGTTTAATTGTGAGGAGCTCTAGAATTGCTCGGTTAATGTGAGCTTGACACGTCAGCTTTTGTCTTCTGCTTTAGATAATAGTATAGATTTATCGTCTGAGCTCTTCGATTTATCAAGTTGTAGTCAACATTCAATTTTTTCTACGAATTTGGACAATTAACCTATTTTCCGTATAAAAAACTAAATTTATTCTAGTGAAAAAGATAAAACTTTCTTACCTCAAAATTGAGATTTTAATTCCCACTAAAAACCCTTAAGAAAAAGGAGTCCATATTCTATGATCCCACTCTCTTCTCCCAAAGTTCCTAACCCAGTAGCCCCTATTTCTAACATGAGTTGGGTACTTGGATTAATGTACTTGAGAGTTGAGAGAATGAGGGGTGGGTCATGGCCCATGGGTGCAGTAAAATTCCCAATTTCTGGCGTGTAAACCTTCAAGTAAGCAAGCACTTCTCTCACAGTCACATCCCACACCGCAAAAACTGGGAAAAAAACTTTATCAATCCATTGGTCAACAACTCACTATTAATAGAAATAAATAAATACTTCCTCCGTTTTTTTTATAGATGCTACATTTCCCTTAAATGGAAATGTCATAATAGATGCTACATACCATAAATGGATTCCTTTTCACCATAAAAATCTTAAAATACTATTAAAAAGTTGGTGGTCCCCCACCTTCTCTTTTAAAATACTCATACTTTTTCCTTAACAAATGGTTTTTTATGCAAAAAGTGGTGGTCCCCTACTTTCTCTCTCTACCTTTCTTAAAAACCCCCCACTTTCTCTATGTAGCAAGAATAAAAACACGGAGGAAGTAGTAGGATCCAACCTATCAATTTTAATAGTTTTTTAATGCTTTATCTCTATTATATAAGGAAAGGGGGAAGCAATGGTGTCCTCTTTTGAAATGCCTACTTTGCCCCCTTCCCTTTCTAAATTACAAAAGGAATGTCAAAATCAAAATCGACACTCAAAGAAAACTATCGAAAATTAATTTACAACACTCACTCACAAATCACTTAAAAGAAGAAACAGTACAAATCACTCATACAATTGAGAAAATCACGTTATAAAAATCACGCAAATCGCTCAAATAATCGGAAAACTTTATTAAAACTTAAAATTAACATACAAACTAAAACTAATAACCTAGAACGTCAATACATACAAAAACATTTACAAAAATTTACTTACAAATCACTATTCTCAAGAACCATTCACAATTAATGGTGGGTCATGATAAAAATAGAGGTGTATTTGTAGTGAAATTAGAATTTAGAAGTTAGTCAAGGAAAAAAATTATTTACTTTTTTATAGTGTTTAGAATTTACTATTGTACCATTCTAGTTTTTAATGAGTTAACTATCCACTGGGTAGAGGTAGCATGGCCTAAAAAACTGATGCCATGAAAAAAAATAAAGGGATATTCCACTTGGTACCATTGTACTTTTGGCTTTTTCATTTGGTACCACTATTTTTCAGATATTCTACATGGCACCACTATAATTTGATTTTATTCTCTATTGTAGCATTCAACTAAGTAAAGTGTTAATTTAAGTTAGAATATGCTAGAGTTTTATTTCGATTTATATGTTTTAATTTGCATAAGGTTTTAGTAATCGTTTTAGTCGTTAAGGTCAAAGTTGAGGTCATATTTGACAATAAAAAGACAGAATATTATGATCATTTTTATGAAAATTTTGACTGAAAAAATAGAGCTTTAAGGGTTAAAACGACATCCTAAAATCTTAATTTATTAAATTTTTTCAACTGCAAATAGAAACATGCAAACCCAAACAAAATGGTATTCTTGTTCAACCATTAACTAACATTTTACTTAAAAAATGGTATGATAAAGATTAATATTAAATTAGAGTGGTATCGTGTGGAATTTTAAAATAACCGTGGTACCAGTTGCTAAACGCAGCCTCACTTTACTAATGCAGCCTTAAAAAAACCCCAAAAAACCCTTATTATCATATTCTTTCTAAAAAAATCCTTTTTCTCTCTAAAAATATTCTCTCCTGCTCTCTAACTGTTAGATATAAAAAACTTCATCGAAGATCTACAAATTTTAATTTGATATTCAATGGACTATAATTTTGACCCAATCGAATTTCAATCTGATGTAAGTTGTGAATTTTTTTTCGTAATTATGATGCCGGTTGTGAATTTTTTTTCGCAGATTCAAGTTGTAATTTTTTTTTCGTAATGTCTGTTTCGTGTAGACTACACGAAACAGATGATTCCGTTTCGTGTAGATTACACGAAACAATTGATTCTGTTTCGTGTGGACTACACGAAACAGATGATTCTGTTTCGTGCAATCTGCACGAAACAATTGGATCCGTTTCGTGCACCTTGCACGAAATACCAGTATTCCCTTCGAAATTCTGAAAGAAAGTTGGACGAAATTCAAAAAACTTATTCGCTTGATATTGAACCCGAAATGTGTATAAGATCTAGTCATTTATCAATTTTCCAACATTTTCGAAAAGATTGAAGAGCTTGGAAACGAATTTGGGATATAATGGTGGACGAATTTGTGAAATTTCGTGAACCAGAAATCTTCGAAGAGGAAGAGGGTGATGAGAGAGGAGAGGAAGAGGGAGAAATGAGTTGTGAGTGAATAAGGGTAATTTTGGAATTTAGATGGGTTGTACATGATAAATGAAAGTTGCATTTAGCAACCCCCAATGGAAATGCCAAAAATTCAATGGTACCAAATGGAATATCCAAAAAATAAAAAATGGAGGCGGTGATTAGCTGGGAACCATTCACGTGATAAGCCAAGGACCTATCTTATAACACGTGGCGCTTACACATTCCGTTAAATTCCCGTCAAGCAAATGGTCCTTGGATCTTCACCCAAGATCTTTTCTCTCTCCTCCCGCCCACCCCCCCATACTACAACGTCTATACACAACCTCCAAATTTCTCAAACTTCCACTCTCTCTCTCTCTCCTCTAAGCTCTTAACAATGGCGTTCTCTGTGAAACTACAACCTCCACTCTCTCTCTCCTCTCGAAGAACCACCACGAACATTCTCTCTCATCCTTCTCGCTCTCTCTCTTTCCTCAACCTCAATTCTTCTACTAGAAATTCTTCACATTCTCTTTTCGCCATTAAAGCTTCTTCTTCTTCGCAATCTCCTTCTTCTTCTCCTTCCACCTCTACTGTCCTCGAATCTCGTAATGTAACGGTATGAATTTTGTTTTTCGTTTTGTAATCAATTGTTTTAGTATTGTACTGGAACTAATTTCGATTCATTACATTTAATCCGTTGTATTTTTTTACTTTTGCCTGAGAAATTTAATGTGTTGCGTTTACAATCTCTCTTCAATTTGATATGTTTTATTTAGGAAGTTCACTGAATTTTCCTGTTTTGGCCAAGTAATTCATCGTGTCATCAACGCTGCCGTGATAAATATACAAAATCTTTGATTTGATGTAAATTGCATATTTATCTAATTGTGTTTTGTCTTCTTTTTCTTTTTATTGAATACGGAATTCAGTAATATTTTCGATATGCATTTATAAGAACACAAATTATTATAATAGACGGTCTAATTTTAATATAAAATTAAACAATACAAACCTAAGTTCTCCTAAGAAGCCCATTCAATTTCTCTCTAACCTAACACTATTTTTAGGTATCTTGCACCATCCTAGTCGTCCATTCTCTTCTCCTTCTTTTATTTCCCTTCTAAATTTTGAATTAGAACAAACAATTTTTAAAAATAGTCCGTCAGTCTTACAAAATGGATTAAGCTAGTCACTAAATGGATTAAATCAGTCACTAAATGAATTAAAGAATGTTATTAATGAATAGATTAAACTGGTCACTAAAGAGATTAAAATGGTCACTAAATAGATTAAAGTAGTCACTATATTAAGAAATATGATCTATTCTCTTCTTAATATTGGGCTTGGGCCGCGCCTACTTTTAAATTAAAAGTAGACGGTCTCTTACAAGACCAACTGTTATAAGAATCGGATTGTAGTGACATTACGAAGTTCAAAAACTTTGTTTTGGCTGAGTGATCATAATGTATTTGATCACATGTTTAATTTTTTTGATTTTGTGGAAATTGTTTTTCTAGTTTAATTGCTGTAGCATTTTTCCTGAATTATTGACCCAAGTTTGTGTAATTTGCATTATTTTGAGTTACGCAGATTAAATTGGTGCCTACGAAACCTTATGATGGCCAGAAAACTGGTACAAGTGGTCTCCGGAAGAAGGTTCTAGTTCATTATGTGTGTTTTTTCAGCAGGAGTTGTAGTATTGCCTGTTTGAACTGCATTCCTGACTCCTTTTGTTTGTTTTAATCTCCCTCTGTTTTAAAGGTTAAAGTGTTTATGCAAGAAAACTACCTTGCCAATTGGATACAGGTTTGGAACACATTGTTCACAACTGTAGTTTGTTCATTGTTATCCTTAATAGTCGGTGGCAATGTGATTAAAAAATTGAATTGAGTTTGGTTTCATGAATGAGCAGGCCTTGTTTAATTCACTGCCTTCGGAGGACTATGTGAATGGGGTGTTGGTTCTAGGTGGTGACGGTCGTTACTTTAACAAAGAGGCTGCACAGGTATATCATCTTCAATTTGAGATCAGCATAACCTAGGTATGGACATTAATATGTGTTGCTTTATTGTTTGGTTTGATATTCAGATAATAATCAAAATCGCGGCAGCCAATGGTGTTGCACAAATTTTAGTTGGGAAGTGAGTATACAAAAACCTTTTTCTTCTTTATGTTCTTTTTCGAGTGAGATGCCAATGCCATAAATGAGAATCTTTTCTGAAAAGAATGGGAACTTTCTCACCATTATAACATATGTGCATATGCTGCCTCTTTAAAGCTTGTGCTGAGGTCTGCTGCTGGTCATTTCTTTTGGCTCTATCAAATATATCGTGGATGTGGATCTGAATATCTATATTGGATGTGAACTATTTCTGTTCTAGAGTGTTGGTTCTAGCAAAATTGTTGCTTTGCATACAAATAAACAGTGAAATGATGAAATGGAGGAAGAGGATATTTGGACGATCTAGAAAATAATTTCTTGGTTCATTCAACCGGCCTTATCTTCCAAGAATCAGGCTTTCACATCTTTGTCGTATGATACTCTTACTGTGCTATTTGTCCAAGTCAAAATATCATATTTCCACATAGCGATAGATGCGAATACCACGGTCTACGAGCTTGTAAATCAAGTATGAAATGGGCCTTGTCTAGTAAGCAGCGCCGCCTCAACTTGCTTGCTTCTGGCAGAGCTTCCTGAACTAGAGAATGGGTATTCTGTTAGGCCGACTTTTCCAAATATGGCTAAGTTGAGAAATTCTCTCTCTGCAGCTGCCTTTGATCTAGTGCTCACACTTCGGTTCTACTCTACTAGACATCGGGACCCAGAACATGCTTCTTTTTGTGTGGTATAGCTCCGAACTTCAGTCTTAGCAACTCCATTCCTTCTGGTAGGCAGTAGTGTAGGGTGCTTGTTGAGGTAGATTACTATCTTAGAATAACCAGATGTTCTTTATGTTTAGAGAATTTGATAAAGAATTATGATTGCAGGGATGGTATTTTGTCAACACCAGCAGTTTCTGCGGTGATTCGAAAGAGGAAGGCAATTTTCTTTTCCTGATTTGCATACGTATTTATGTCACACAGTCACAGTCATACTTATTGTTTCAAATGATGGTTTTACACTTCTGCAGGCCAATGGTGGTTTTATAATGAGTGCGAGCCATAATCCTGGTGGGCCTGAATATGATTGGGGAATTAAGGTAATCTAAGAGTTCAGTCTTTTTACAAAGTATGCCTTCTTATAGTTGATGATACCGTATGTTGGACTTACAACCATTTTGTGCTTGTGACAGCTTATACTACTAGTAACATGTTCTTTTTAATATATGTTTTGTCATGAATTATCTACTGATTGTTAGCATGCTTTCTCATATGAGAACAAACCTATAGAATGTTGCAGTATACCCTCCTTGTACAGTTGTACTTACTGCAGCCATGGAGTAGCTAAATATTTTTGAATTTTATTTGGGTGGAGATGTGTGAAAGTTTGAATGAACTTTGAAGTACCTTAATCTCCAATCCCACCAAGTTTTTTCAAGTTCAGTTCTGCTTCTTATTGTGATGTTGATTTGGGACACTTTGTTTACTCCCATCAAGCTTGCCATCTGATGTGAGGTTTGTGCTATTAAACAGGACATTCCCAAGTCCCAAGAATTTTATGCACTTAAGTTACAAGTTACAACGTGGTAGTCTTTTTGTTGCTGTCATGCTCTTTAATTTTCTGACTCAATTGTAACAGTTTTCATCTGTTAATGTTTCAGTTCAACTACAGCAGCGGGCAGCCTGCACCTGAATCCATCACGGACAAGATATACGGCAACACGCTTTCTGTATGTTCCTGATCTTTCGTAGAAGCTAGTTTTCCTGTGTGCATTTTGTTGTAACACTATGCCTGTGCTTGAAATGTATGATAATTCTGTGTTAGAGCTTAGAAGAACCTCTTTCCTTGTATTATTGGCCATTTAGTTCACAGCATTCCTCCCACGAAGTGAGGCCAATCGCAGGTTTTGCCTGAGTGGAAATCTATGTTGTTGAAGCGTGTAAGGAGGTTAGTGTCACAGATGTAGCTTGTGCCGGAAAATACTCTTTATTGAAGCCTCTTTGCCTTATGAAACAGTTCTGTTTACCCTTCATAAATCCTTTGCTCTTTGCTTGAAGGAAAGATTAATATCTCAACATTTTATTTAGCTGAGAACCTTGTACGGGAATTGAATCTTCTCGTTCCAAAGTGTTGGCATATTTGGAACTTGTGAGGTTCAAGATCAACTAGTTTTAACTACTTCCTTTGTTTCTTAATAGATGCATCATATTGGCTAGGCATGCTGATCCACATCTTTGACCATCAACATGTTCAATTATTTATTATTAAAAATTAGAAAAAATAGTACTTTGAAAATATACATTGAGATTAATCCATCAACAATTAAAAATTTGACATTTATCTTTATAAACTAGTAATTAAAGATGGTCAAAGTTGATAAAGTCAATTTGATACATCTATTAAGAAGCAGAGGAAGTATATTCTACTAAAAGTACATGGATTTGGCTTGTGAAAATAATATCACTTGCTTCATCTTTGGGAAAAAAAATCTTATTCAAGTACATCATTATTTTTAATTATTTTCTATACTAAAAAGAAAATGTTTAGTTTGTTGATAGACTGTAATAGTCCATAACCCGCCGACATATTTGGAGAGGAGGGAGTGTGGATTGCAGCCACTGTTAAAACCCTTGTTCACTGATGACTATAAGGATGCAGAGTGCATGGGCTTCACTATTTTGAGTTTACTTAGCCATTTGTCTGCAGGAAATTGTTCTTGTTTTGCTTCATATACACCCTCTTGCACAGAAAGACGGAAATTTGTATCATAAAAAGAACAGAAAGAAAAAACTATCTTTTGTAGCTTGCATTTTACTTCCGTCGTTTCAAATTAGTTGTAACATGGAGGTGAGCACAAGTTTTAAGGAGTACATGTGATGAGGAGAGAGATGGAAAGAAACAAAAAGAGGGATCCATGTGATGAGAAGAGTGTTACCAAATAAAGTAATGTTGCAACTAATTTCAAACTTAAAAGGGAAGTGCTGCAACTTTTAAAAGAGGAAGTATTCTCTATCTTCTCTTGCTGCTTTGGTTATATTGAAGGATGCCAAGTGAGTGAGAGATCTTTAAGTCAAGACATGATTGATAAAGCTTCTCTTAAGAATCCACACATTCATTTCCCACGATATTACCCTTCACTACCCAAAGGATCAACTTCAACGTCTTAAATATCGTTTTCTTGCATTTTGCTTTCCTTAAGCTGTCTTCTTTGTAATTTTAATAACATTCAACCTTCTTTTATGTGTCCTTCAATTTCATAATCTTTGAATGTGCTTCATTCATTCTATCTTGAAATGTATATGTGGCCCATTGTTTTTGCTCGTAGATCACGTGACACCCGAACAGCTTGGGTCATTTTATCTCATAGAACTTACAGCTGTTCGTGCAGCTATTAAGATCTATTATTATTTAAACAGATTCTTCCTGCTTATGAATTGCTTATTCTTCACTCCTAAGTCGTATATATGTCTCTCTACCTGCTTTCTACTAGAATTAGTAGGGACACTGCTTGTCTCTACTAGACTTGAATGATTACTACATGTTTTTCTTTTCCGCTCCGTTAATTTGCTAGTCGTTTGCAGATATCTGAAATTAAGATGGCAACCATTCCTGATGTAGATCTTTCTCGTGTCGGAGTTACAAAATTTGGCAACTTCGTTGTTGAAGTAGTTGACCCAGTTGCTGACTATGTGGAGCTGATGGAGGTAGATGCACTATATGAAAATCTATGTACTTTGATTCTTTCATGTCATTTTGAAAAAGAAAAACAACATATTCTACTCCCTATTTTAGTTTCTAACATGTTCTGCTATGCAGAGTGTTTTTGATTTTCAGCTTATCAGAAGTCTTCTATCACGAGCAGATTTCAGGTGGGAATTCATGACCTTCTATAAATTCTCATGATTATGATTAAAAAATTTCTTCAATTTCTGGTAGTACTGAGTATATGTGCTTTATAATGCCTCAGTTCTTTGTTCTGTGACCCTTTTGGCAGGAGTAGGTCGGTGGGTCTTTAGCAATTTAGCATTCATCTACTATCCAACTTAGGCCTGTGCTCCTATACTCTTTTCGAATTATATTGCTGTAGCCGTGTCTGACACTCTTCTGACACCTTAATCTAATAAGTTTGCTGAAGTATGAGCCTTGAAATAGCATAGGAAAGATAGGAAAAACTTTATGTATCTGTCGTAGAGATTGTTAACGAGTGAAGACTTCTGAAGAGTTTTGTGTAAAATAGTACCTAATGCATGATTACATCTCATCAGATCTTGATGTGTCAGGGAATTTGCCTTCATTATTGTTCGTGGATAGGGGAATAAATTAACAGCTTACTAAGTTGTTGCAGATTGGACATTAGATCTTGAAATAATTTGTTTACAGTGTCTTTACATCCTTTTCTCATGAATTCTGTGAAGTTGGATCTTGCTCATCCGTTCACTATGCTTTTGCATCCCAGTGATAGCGCCTATTACTTTGTATTTAGTTATTATTATTATTTTAAAGCAATAGTCTGTCATTGTAATATCTGTAAATTAATTTCTCAGGTTCACATTTGACGCCATGCATGCAGTTACTGGTGCCTATGCAAAACCAATCTTTGTGGACAAGTTAGGAGCCAGTCCGGTATGTTGTTGTTCTAGTGATCAGAATAATGATAAGATCATAGCTCTTGTGCTGCTCTTGCTTACATTTTTAACACTGTCATTAGGAATCAATAACCAATGGGGTTCCTTTGGAAGACTTCGGTCACGGTCATCCAGACCCTAATCTCACGTAAGAATTTATTTGCTCATTCTGGAGAGCTTTTGTGCATGGTCTGTTCTAACTGTTGATTGACATAGTTATGCTAAGGATTTAGTTGACATACTGTACGGTGAGAATGGACCTGACTTTGGGGCTGCTAGTGATGGTATGACTTCTTTCTCTTCTGTTCTTCCAGTTATCATTTAAGCTCAGTCATAGTTTCTCTGAATGGCGCAAGCATACTTATGCGTCTTTGATAAGAATCATATTAAAGTAACCAACATTGATCACATATGCTAAACGAGTAAACATAGTAGGCAAGGGTGACATGGGGGAGTATCCTCGAGTTAGTTACAGAAAGTGAGAGCAGGCTAGAAGGAGAAAACAACAAATAGTTAGTTAGTGGATAGAAGATAAAGCATCCGAGTAATAGTGGGAGAGAACCCACCTGTCGAATGTGGCTGATTGTATTGAGTTTCTTGATCATGCATCTAACACAATTGTCTCTTACCCCGCTTTCTTCTGTTCTTAGTCTCGTCTTCTCTGGTCCTAATACTTTAATTTAAGTCAGTTCCTATTAATTTTTTGATTGTATTGATTTCCTTGATCATGCATCTAATAGACTAATATAATCGTATCTCACATCACTTCCTTCTGATCTTAGTCTCTTCTTCTCTGCTTCTAAAACTTTCATTTAAGTCAGTTCCTATTAGGCTCATATAATTTTGTGAGGTAAGACCCATGCAATGTACATGGTACAAGAACTTTATCTCCAAATATGCGTTCTCTTCGTTTATTTTTATACCACCATTGCGTTGGTATTTGGTGGAATGAAAATTCATTAAAAAAACATATACTTGGAAGTAGGGTTGCTTTACTAGGGACATTGACATGGAACTTCCCATGCAAAATTACACGCAACTCATTACCATTTTCGCCAAACATCTACCGACTACCATATATACGACGAACGGGGCTGAAACTGCTCTAAAATTCTATCTTGAAGATCCATTTCATATTTTTTTTGATAATTGTCTTTTGTGAATGATATCTCGGGTGAATAAAGAGGACTTCTTTAAAGGATAACTAGCATGTTTTCGTACAGTTCAATTGGAGAAGGGCAGTAATCTACCCCTAAAGGGTTATGGGATTAGGAAAAATCTTCTTTTGGGAAATCCTTCCTTTATCTTCTATATGAAAGAAAATTACATGTCCTCCTATATATCATTTTTGTGGTTCGCAAATGAAAACTGCGTAATTAGCCAAGCCCTTTGAGCCTTAAGAGATCTTTGATGAAGAGTGTAGAAGATATATTCAAGTCAAGATTGTTATCAACAAAGCAATAATAATCCCTTATATTACTCCTTAGTTTTAGGTTGTTACGGCGAAGTGAGTTGGCTCTTTCGAGCTAGGGCCAAGTTGGAGTTTTTGTTCGAGGGAGTGGGTAAGCAAGCTAGCTTAAGTTTACAAAACGAAAGAGCCTAGTCGTGGAAGGTCAAAGGAGAGATGCCGATAAGTAAGATAGAGCTTAAAAGTTATGGGTTTGAGATAGGGAACGACTCTATTCCTACGAAACAAGGCGAAAGGATTAGACACCAATGCCTACCGGTCAGGCACGAAGGAAAGAGTGTAGTTGTAGAAGGTCAAAGGAGAGATGTCGATAAGCAAGATAGAACTTAAAAGATAGGGGACGACTCTATTTCTGGCGAAACAAGGCGAAAGGATTAGACACTGATGCCTACCAGTCGGGCACGAAGGAAGAAAGGAGGGGTATATAAAGTATATATTTAGAGAATCTCTCTTTTTGATGAACCCAACTTTCGCTTCTCACCCGACCAAGGAGCGCGAGTAGGCTAGCGAGCACAATTCTAAGAGAGGTTTGTCTCCTGAGGCCGACTCGTAGCACCACTGTCGCAGCAGTCTGGTGAATCCGCGAAAGACAAGGAAAGGAGTTTCCGGTACCAGAAGCCAGTAAACGTTCATGTGTCGAGCGTAAGAGTGAAGAAGTTCCTTCTGAGGTTACCATGGCATGGCCAGCCTTATTATAGCTATATAATGTAATTGATAGAATGAAATATAATCAAGCTTTCTCATAAACTCTATCAAAGAGGACACCGTTTAGGTTGGCTGGTAGTATAAAATGTAAAGTATCTAGTGTGCTGTCCCGACCAAGGGTTTGGAACTTTGTGTTTCTATTGGCCATTATGCTGCCATTTGCTCCAAAAAGAACAAAATTGAAGCCAGAAAGCCCTCCACCGGGAAAGAAAAAAGAATTAGTTTACTCTTCCAACTTTTTTGATTACTCGAGTCATCATTCTATAGGTTTGCGCTACTTGTTTGTCAAATTGCTAATTTGCTATGCAGATTCGACTGTTAAATTAATTTTGTTATCAGAATATTGAATTTATAGCATATTTCCTCATGCCTGAATGCTAATGGAGGATTTTTCTTCATCGTCCAGGTGATGGCGATAGAAATATGATTCTGGGTAGAAAATTCTTTGTTACGCCTTCAGATTCAGTAGCTATAATTGCAGCAAATGCTCAAGAAGCAATACCATACTTCCGTGATGGAATTAAGGTAAAACTTTTGCACTGCTTTATCTGAAATTTAAATCTCCTTCACTTGTTTCTGGTAAGCTCATTCAGTTATCGCTGTCTGTCTGATTTGCAGGGTTTGGCTCGATCCATGCCTACAAGTGGTGCACTTGATCGTGTTGCTGAAAAATTGAATCTTCCCTTTTTTGAGGTTAGCATACTTCTCTTGTGATCAGGATCTTAGATTGTGGTTGCACTTCAGATTGCAATAATGGTGGTTGCACAGATATGGATCACCAAAAAGGCAATATACTGAATCATTTATAGAACTTCAGTTATACTTGGTCAAAATTTGGTTTGATAACATAATTTTCTGACATTGCGTGGTTTTCTTATTTCAAGGTTCCCACTGGTTGGAAATTCTTTGGTAATCTCATGGATTCTGGCAAATTGTCAATTTGTGGCGAAGAGAGCTTTGGTACTGGTTCTGATCACATCCGTGAAAAGGATGGCATATGGTAAACTTAATGTCTACTAGAGTTTGTTGGTTAAATCCCGTAAACATGAGCTGCCTGAGTTGGTCACTGCAGTGTCTCTTATCCAAGTACAGTGATTGTCTGTACTCTGTAGTACATCTGAAGCCATCTATCATTCTAGGATGAGTTGCTGGATCTGGTTTTCCCACCTTGATTAATGCACCAGTATCAATCCTTTTAAGAATTTTAGCTCATTTTGGTTTGTCCCATCTTGTTCTAGTTGCTTTGAGCAGAAGGCTCCTGAATCCTTTTTAGAAACATGCTGCAGTTGCTACTTTGTTGATGAGTAGAGGTGAATTGCTCATTCAGTTTCACTTTTTTAATTATCCCGGAAGTCTACAAATTGTATAATAGGATGAGTCCTCTATAGGAGTTGTTGATGCTTCATTCTATTTAGGGAGCCTACATATTTTCTGGTACATGGATCGGGTATGGGAGCATAGTCTGCTACTCGTGTCTGTTAAATCAGTGCAGAGAGCATCAGATTATCATGTTCCATTTTGCACATTCAAGAATTTAATTGGAAAAGGAGGGGTGTAGCAAATTGGGTAATAGCATTGCATTCTCTTCTTTTTCAAATAGAACTGAAAAGGTTTTGCAGGCCCTCTGTCATATATGAGTTTCGTGTGGGATAAAGTAGCTAAAAAGGGGATCATGATCTGGCTCTTTGACCAATACTTGACAGAGGCATTTGCTAAGATCTATGAGACTGATGTATGTGAACATGAGAATGGAAGTGTGATTGATTTTTCCATGTTTTCATGTATATCCAATACCAGAGAACATGTGGTCCTGAAATTTCACGTTGCTTCAACATATTTGGGTAATCTTCCTATTATGACTTGGAATATTCGTTATCGCAGGGCTGTTTTAGCTTGGATGTCAATCATTGCTTACAGAAATAAGGAGAAGAAACCAGCAGAAAAACTAGTTTCTGTCTCAGATGTAGTAAAAGAATATTGGGCAACTTATGGAAGGAATTTCTTCTCTAGATATGATTATGAAGTGAGCATCTAAACTATTGCTGTTTATATTTTCTAGCCTGTTTGTATCTAAAGCTTGAATAGATTACCTGTATGGCTGTATTGCATCCTGTCATATAAGGAATTTCTGTCTTTTAAAGAATTGTACCCTAAGGTCTGTAAAATATCCACCATTACGCGTAGTTAATAAGTATATTATGTCGATAGCTAAAGCTTCAAAGCAGTTAATTGGAACGCTAAATTGGTACTTAGAAGCCAACCATCGTAGTAGTGAGTCAATTAGATGCAAGACTTCATATGTCTTGATGACTTAACATCTTAACCTCTCCTGAGGTGATAAACACACTGGTAGCAGTTGACAGTTGTTATGGAACTTTGACATTAGTTCTTTTGCTGACAGGAATGTGAATCTGAAGGTGCCAATAAGATGGTTGATTATCTCAGAGATTTGGTATCGAAGAGCAAGCAAGGGGATAAATATGGTAAGTTCTGCTTTGGTTCATGAAAATTAGATTAGCTCCTGTGAAAATACAGGTACTAAACTCTCTCTTGGAATAGGGGAATATGTCCTCCAATTTGCAGATGACTTCAGTTACGAAGATCCTGTAAGTTCTAGTTCTATGCTTTAACTGCTATTTCTGATTTCTGAATGAGAAAAGACTGCCAAGTGCCAACTATCATATTTGCCTTTATTTGGTTGATGTTCTCAGGTTGATGGAAGTGTGGCATCAAAGCAAGGTGTTCGATTCGTGTTTGCTGATGGGTCAAGAATAATATATCGATTATCGGTATGTGCATAACTGTAGACTAAAACTTGCTATCTTTTCTAGTTTAACTATGTTACCCAGACTCTTGATTTCATTCCAAGTATCCGAGTCAAATCTTTGACAACTCGATATGATTGTAGAGTATAGACGCTTGACCCTTTCTGTTTTAATCAAAAACATGGAAATTTATTCATCAAATAGCCGAGTGAAACTTTCACATAGGCATCTTTGATACGAGAACCTGAGTCCGAGTACACATACCCATCTTCGATACGAGAACCTTAGTCCGTTTCGCAGGGTGGAATAAATACTGTCTCTTGTTTTGCAGGGTACTGGTTCTGCAGGTGCAACAATTAGGATATACATTGAGCAATTTGAGCTTGATGTCTCAAAACACGATTTGGATGCCCAAATAGCATTAAAACCATTGATAGGTTGGTCTATTTCTCCTTTTATGCTGTGTGTTTGATGGACTTGGTTTTTGTTATTCTCTTATTTGTTATGTCTAAATGTTCAGATCTTGCATTATCTGTATCGAAGCTAAAGGACTTCACTGGAAGGGAGAAGCCTACTGTCATCACATAAGTAAAAAAGTGATAAAGACAACAGTTTTGGCAAATATAGACTTCATCTTCTTGCCCTAGCTAGGTTAGGCTTCTCGTTTTCTATAATGACAATTGTAATAGAAGTTGGTGGCTGAATGTATCTTGATAATAAGCTATTCCATGTATAATCATGTAGGGTTGCCCTTGTAAAAAATGCACGATTAGAATAAATGGATATATTTTTCACGACTTTCTTAATCACGTTAACATGTGTCTCATTTTTGAAGTTTAGTTTTGTTGCATGATGATGATAACATCACTGACGCATAATTGAGAAGATGTTGAGTTTCGTTAAACTCTTACATACAATTGAAAAGTTTCTTTTTTCCCCCTATCATCATGCACATAAGCACAAAACATTTCAATACATTTAGTCTTCAGGTGTAGTACTATCTGTATCTTTTTCCCTTTCTTTTACCCAAAAGTAATGCATCTCTTCTATAGTACCATGCCTTGATACTGTAACTTGATGAGGTGTATTTTATAATAGTAGATTTAGAAGCACAAAGACGACATTCTTCAACCCAGACGCCAAAAACTTCAAATGCTGAAGGTATATACGATGAGGACTTCGAAAAGGTAAAAGTGGACTATTTTGGATTATTAGTTGTTAATATGTTCACTGCAATCGAATTTTTTAGAAGCATGTTATAAGCACTTTCGGTAATTATTAGTAAAAACTACTTTATTTATATCTCAAAACATAGAAAGATACAGATAAAGAGTGTTAACCACACTCCCCTACTATTACAAAAGGGAAAGAACAAAAAAAAACCAGAAAACAAAGAAGCTGATTAAACCAGCATAGGAGAAAAGTGAAAGGCAACATCACTTCTTTTACAGGTAGCTACAATTTATTCATGAACATAAAGCCGTCAAGCTACTCCATACTCTAGTCAGTATCACTTGGAACTTAGAACAATTTGGTGAGCTCTAAGAAGGACTCCAGTAGAGTGGGGCGTTCAGACATTCCTCTCTCTCTTTGGTATTGATCCTGGCATCTCCGCTGGCATTCCATTCTTTGTCCTTGCCTCTGGCACCTCTGCTGACATTCCCTTAAGCGTTGTTGTGGGCCACGACGCTGGTTCACTTCGTCATCGTAGCGCCCACCTCGTCCTCTCTGCCTTTGGTACTCTTGCTGGCACCTCTGCAGGCATTCATATCCTTTTCCTTGGCTTTGGCACCTCTGCTGGCACTCCTGGTAGCGGCGTTGTGGGTCACGCTGGGGGTTCTTAGATTCCTCTACTTCATCATCGAAGCGCCCACCTCGTCCCCTCTGCCTTTGGTACTCTCGCTGACACCTCTGCTGGCATTCATACCCTTCTCCTTGCCTTTGACACCTCTGCTGGCATTGACGATACCTATCTTGTGGGTCACGCTGGGGGTTCTCAGATTCCTCTACTTCATCATCAAAACGGCCACCTCGTCCCCTCTGCCTTTGGTACTCTCGTTGGCACCTCTGCTGGCATTCATACCCTTCTCCTTGCCTTTGACACCTCTGCTGGCATTGACGGTACCTATCTTGTGGGTCACGCTGAGGGTTCTCAGATTCCTCCACTTCATCATCAAAGTGGCCACCTCGTCCCCTCTGTCTTTGGTACTCTTGCTGGCATCTCTGCTGGCATTCATACCCTTCTCCTTGCCTTTGACACCTTTGCTGGCATTGACGGTACCTATCTTGTGGGTCACGCTGGGGGTTCTCAGATTCCTCTACTTCATCATCGAAGCGCCCACCTCTTCCTCTCTGCCTTTGGTACTCTTGCTGGCACCTTTGCTGGCATTCATACCCTTCTCCTTGCCTTTGGCACCTCTGCTGGCATTGACGGTACCTATCTTGTGGGTCGCGACGGTCGGGGTTGTCGGATTCCTCCTCGACATAGCGACCACCTCCTTCTATCTCCTCTTGGCACCTCCTCTGGCACTCATAACGTTGACCACTTCCTCTCCTTTGGCAGCGCTGTTGGCACTGACTGTATGGGTCATAACGACGCTGGTTGTCCTCTTCAACTTCATCATCCCACTCTCGGTAGCGGCCACCTCTACCCCTCTGTCTCTCCTCCTGGTACTCCTCCTGGCACTCTTTCTGGCACTGGTACTCTCGGCCTTGACCACGACTGCCTTGCCTTTGGCAGCGGCGTCTGCACTCCTCGTACTGGCGTTCAGGGTCATGGTATGGGTTGATCATTACATCGATCAACTCATCATAATTACCTTCGTCGACCCATCTTCCTCTCCCACCGTATTCCTCTCGACACTCTTGGACACACTCCTTCTGTTCGTACTGACCACCTGGTCGCTGTTGGCAACGTTGCATGCATTGCCTCAGCTCACGCTGTGGGTCATGCTGGTTGGGAAAGCGAATGGCTAAAGTGGAAGCTACGAAAATTGAAAAGAACACCAAAAACAAAGGAAGCTTAGATTTGAAATTCATGGTTTCTTTTATTTTTTTTGGTTATTGAGATACTGAATGAATGATGGAGATTGTGAGGGATGAATTTATAGAGGGGATGAATGGATGATTGTAGGACGATGTTACCATTTGGTGCAAGAGTTGCCATGCAGTGTGACGAGTGTTTCTGGGTTATACATCACGTGTCTACATCGCTGCTTCACGCGGCGAATACAAGCTGCTACTTCTGCTTCACTAACTTGCTGCTACTTCACTCACTTGACACGTCAATGCTGAGGCAACTTGGTAATTATTTTTGACACATTGACTTAGGTTACAGAGACACTTCACATATTGATTAGGGGAATTTTTATCTACCTAATAGATTATAAAAAAACTCAAATGGACCCGGTGCACACTAACTTAGTGTGCATCGGGTTAGTAAAATATTAACTTCAGATAGTGAATTCTACAGAGATATAGTGAATTTATATACAATTTAGTATATTTCATTAATCGAAAACATAATGTGAAATTATCCGCAATATAATAGAGTAATTAATTAAAATATTTTAACATACCATAAGATCTAAGTTGCGTAGTATATATGACACGTGTTTTAACATATGGAATGGTTTAGTTTCTTCATGATATAATGAGCGTCTGAATGATATAGTGAGTTTCTGCTTGATATAGTGTGTGTTTGAATGATATAGTGAGTTTCTGTATGATATAGTGTGTGTGTCTGAATGATATAGTGAGTTTCTGTATGATATAGTGTGTGTGTCTGAATGATATAGTGAGTTTCTGCATGACATAGTGTGTGTGTTTGAATGATATAATGAATGTGTCTGAATAATATAGTGTGAGTCTGAATGATATAGTCGATTTCTGCATAATATAGTGGGTTTTCGCATAATATAGTGGATTGTTCAGTAATGATATATTGTTTTGCCTGGTGCACACTAATGTTAACGTGAACCGGGTCCACACAAGTCAGATTGAATAAATTAACAATTTATTATAAATAAAAATAAATAAATACTAAAATTTAATTTATCAATTTTCGTTTTTTAATTTTCTATTTTTAATAGTTAACTACCCTCTCTTTTTCTCTCTCTCAAACCCTAGCATCTCCTACCCCTTCTTCATCAATTAGGGGTTGCCATGGATGTTTTCATCCATGGTAAGCCCCTTTCCCCCTTTTATTTCCAGTTTTAATTCATTTTCTTGTTTTGTTCAATAAATTAGTCTCTCTTTATGAGATTTTCTCAAATCTTGTTATGGAGTTTTTAGTTTCTGTTTTGGAAATCTCCTTCTCCCCTATGGGAGTTGTGAGTATGGTTCTTTTGTTTTTAGGTATGAGAAATTATTCTCATTGATTGAAGTTCGAGACTCAACATGAAGGTATTGGAATCTCGGATGCGGTCAACCTGACTCGATCAAGAATGTTCTTCCCAAACGTTATCAGAATGATAGACTTCCTCATCAATAGTTGCTTAATTCAACAAATACAAGAAGGTTGTGCTGTATTGTTCAATCTGATTCATTGTAGTTTCTTCGAAGACGAATTTGATTTAGTTTTGTTTAATTGTATCTTGTTTTACTTTAATACCTATTGTAGATGCCGTTTGGCCTTCAATTAATGAAATTTCTCTTTAAAAAAAAAAAACTACCCACTCGATAAATATGGCATTGTCCTGATTATCATTATACATTAACCCTAAATAACTTATTCAACAAATATTGATTGGACATCCTACTCTTGACGACCATTTGTTATAGCTAGAATATTTACATGATTCAATCTTTTTTATTAAACACGATGATAATTTCTTTGCTACTTTATTTCTTGTCTTATTTATTCTGACTTGAAATTTGTGTATACAGTGTTGTTTTGAGTAAATTGATACTATTTATAAGTGAGAAAGAAGAAATCCATATTATTATTTATATATTCACAAAGTTAGCTATACAATCTAAGTCGGAAAATAGGGAAAGTTAGTTTAATGAAACAAAGCCTTAGTTCTAAAATGATTTAGTGTTAATTATATGAATCGTCATAATATAAACTATTGTTCTAGGTGACATACAAAATAATAAAGATAAGAAGATTTTTAACAAAGAAAAATGCGAGAGTGAGAGTGAGAAGAACTGAGTAAGGCTATTTTAGTTCACCTGAAATTTTCTGATCTGAACTTATCTGATCTAAACTTATTTTTTCTGATCTGATCTAATCTGATTAGATCTGAAATAAGCAAAAATAAGGTGAACTGAACATGCATAAATTATAAATAATATCATTACACACATCACATTCATAATTCACATATAAAATTCATGATATCATATACACCACACTTTATAGCATATAGTTACATAATTAGTATCAGATAGTCATACATATATATACACACGGTCATACACATATTCTATGGACATAAAATATTAAACATGATATATACGAGCAATAATCACATGTAATGTTAGACATAAATGTTACACTTAACGTATACGAGCAATCACATATAATGCTAGACATAAAGGTTATAACATTTACGGGCAATCACATAGGATGCTAGACATAAAGTACATATAACATTTACGAGCAATCACATAGGATGCTAGACATGAAGGTTACATATAATATTTACGGGCAATCACATAGGATGATAGACATAAAGGTTATATATAACATTTACGGGCAATCACATAGGGTGCTAGACATAAAGGTTACTGTTGTGCATGTACATGTTATGTTTTATGCACATATTATGTTTTGATGATGAAAACTAATATAATATATTTTAGTAGTATGAAAGTATGTAACAGTTGCAACAGATGCATGAAGAAAAGAATTAATAAATGAAGACTTTGAAGAAAAGAAGAATCAAGATTGAAGTCAAGTTTATATGTTCCTTAGAATAGTTACTTTGGATTAAAATGTAATATGCTCTAACTTGGTGATATGCTATGTGCTAAATATAGAAATATAAAGTTAGTATAATTATTATTTTCTTTGAGTTAAGAAAATAAATAATTGTATTAAAATTATATATCTATATAAAAAGGAAATAAGTTTTCGAAATAAGAAATAAAAGGAATTTAGGAAAACGTGTTTTTAGAAAAAGAATTTTAAAACCGTGTTTATAAAAGAATTTCATAAACAACGAGTTTTAGAAAAGGAATTTAATAAAACCGTGTTTTATAAAGTAATTTTGAAAAAACGTGTTTTAAAATATTTTTAGAAAAAGATTTTTCAAAAAGCGTGTTTTCTTAAAAACGTGTTGTGAAAAGATTTTTTATTAAAGATTTTTAGAAAAAGATTTTTTTAAAAAACGTGTTTTAAAAAGATTTTTTATAAAACCGAGATTTTCTAAATCAGATTTTATTTTGGAAAATCCTTTTTTCCGAGATTTTCTAAATCAGATTTTATTTTGGAAAATCCTTTTTGAGTTGAAAAGAAAATCTGTTATGGAAAACATATCTTTTTGAGACTAAAGATAAAAATGAAAAAGATAAAGATTGATTTTCTAAAAGAGAATTAAATCCCTTGAATTAAGGAATTGAAAGATATCCTTTGGAAGGATATTCGTCCAACCCATGTTCTATAAAAGGGATTCATAATTCACTTTTAGATCTCACACTTTCAGAGAGAAAAATCGAGTCTATTAAAAGCTGAAAACTATTTCCTCCGGCACTGAGCATAGCACTGAGCGAGTCAGATTTAAGTTACTATTTCACAATTGTAATTGTCCTCTACTTGCTTAACTAAGAAGCACATCATTGAGGATCGTTCTTTCTTTGTAACTTTAACATTATAGAGAGTGTCAACACTTAGAGTTAAGTGTTGGGAGTCATTACTAGGGTTAGTAGTGAGGGGAATCTTATTGTATCAAGAGTTTGATATTTTAGGATTCAAAGAAATAAAGAGTTTTATTTCTTGTGGACGTAGATCTCAGAGGTGAGATTGAACCACGGTATATCCTGTGTTTGCGTATCAAATCTCACATCTTTTAGTTTATTATTCGCAAAAACTCAAATCAGCAATTTACGAGTGTTTGGCACAGTGCCAGGCACTGAGCCATAAAAGGATTTTTGCGAAAATCGATTAGATTTCACCACTCAATTCAACCCCCCCTTCTTGAGTGTCACCTTGGGTTCCAACAGTTACATTTAACATTTATGGGTAATCACATAGAGTGCTAGACTTAAAGGTTACCTTAAACGCTAATTTCTTTCCGTTACTCCTTAAGTATCATCCTCTCTTAATCTCGAAGAATAATCCTCCATAAAATCAATAGCTTTCTTAACCAAACGAATACATTTTTGGGTTTCATGAATTATGATGAGAACAAACAAGTAAGAGGGTATAACAATTGACATCAATAACTGTAAACTTTCAGAGGGTCTAACTTTTTGCTCCCAACTTCAAATTGAGTGATATTTGTGTCTAAATTCAATAATTTTTCGAGATCTAAAACTTTCAAGAAGGATGTATATGTACATTCTGACTTTAAGAAGAAGATATTGGGGAAAAACAGTATGATAACCTAAAATCAAAGGAGAAAGAGAGTGGGTATTTAGGGCCATTCATGGGTACTAAAAAAGAATAAAACACATAAATGGAAATTCATATTTTTATTTGGTGGTATAATTGAAGGTTGTGGTTATAGTTTGTAATTTTCAAGTGGGTGAGAAATGGTGAAATTAACCCACTATTTATATCGATTTTAGGAAGAAAAACACCATTAAACTAATGAAGACTTAATAATGAAGAATACTTGGGGAGGAAGGTCTTCTAGAAGCCTTGGAGAAAAAAAGATGAAGCTTGAGGAAGAAGATGAAATGTGTGTTCATGGTGATTTTTCATTTTCAGGAAAATATTAAAACTATATACTATATTATAATAAGTAAAATATTGCCACAACAAACATTGCTTTGAAATAATTAAAGTAACTATCTTTTAGAAAATAATCTTAACCATGATGGTTACGAAAAGATTTGGGATATAATTAAGCTAATAAACATAATTAGTATATAATAAAACGAGATTAAGATTCGGGGTATTATATGCTATTCTGTTGCTGGTGGTGGTGGTGGTGGTGGTGGTCTGTTGTTGACACGACTAATAATTAAAGTTTTAAGACATTTAGACTATTAGTTCAATGCTTGTATATATTTTTATTCATTTATAATTTTATTTACTTTAGAGTTTAAAGTTTAGTTTTTCATTTTGTTATTTAAATTAGTCATTTTTAAGTAATTGATATTTTGTAAAAGTATATGAATATAAGAGTTTTCTATTTTTCCTAATTTACTTGTCTTATACTCTCCATTATACGAATGCAATTTAGTTGTTACTTTTTCTTCCTTTAATCCCTTCAAATTCAATATACTTTTCAGTTCAATTATGAAGGTAAACTCCCAAATTAAATATGCAAATAAAGTTGCAAAATATTTTCTTGAGTAGTTAATAAGAGACAATATTAAATGCCTTTAAATGCTACTCCTTAATTAAATCATATTAATATCTAGAATATAATCATCAAAGAGACAAAGATTAAAGTAGCTAGTTATGTGTGATCTTGTTTGATTTGTGTCGATAATTACTTTAAGAATATCAACGTTTTATAATTTTTACGAATTCAAAATTCGGATATTAATATTCAAATTTTTACATCGATAAGCATAAAAGGATTAAATGCAACTATTAAAAATAAACCGTGAGAATATAGATCTTTAATAGTTAATAGAAGTGACGATCAAATTAATTTTTTCAGCGGTAGACAGTAACATTATCATCTAATTTTTATTATATAAGGGAAGGGGGAAGCAATTGTGTCATGTTTTGAAATACCTATTTTGCCCCATTCCCTTTCTAATTACAAAAGGAATGTTAAAATCAAAATCGACACTCAAAGAAAACTATCGAAAATTAACTTACAACGCTCACTCATAAATCACTTAAAAGAAGAAACTTTACAAATCATTCATACAATTGAGAAAATCACGCAAATCACTCAAAAAATCACTTATACAATTGAGAAAATCACGTTATAATAATCACGCAAATCACTCAAATAATCAGGAAACTTTATTAAAACTTAAAATTAACATACAAACTAAAACTAATAACCTAGAACGTCAATACATACAAAAACATTTACAAAAATTTACTTACAAATCACTATTCTCAAGAACCATTCACAATTAATGGTGGGTCATAATAAAAAAATAGAGGTGTATTTTGTAGTGAAATCAAAATTTAGAAGTTAGACAAGAAAAAAAATTATTTACTTTTTTTATAGTGTTTCCTATATATAATGAAACTTTTACATATTTGGACCTATCTTTTCTATTATATAATAGCGATTAATTATTAAGGTAAAGAGGTTTATGTAAAATATCATTCAAGAATTAAAGTACAACATATCTCTATTATATAAGGGAAGGGGAGAGCTATGGTGTCCCCGAATGAAGAGACTATGTTAACCCCTTCCCATTCTAAATTACAAATTCACTTACAAATCAAAGGGGGCTTCAAACAAAAATACCAAAAATATAATTATAACAATCACTCACAAGTCAACTAAAATCATAAAATTGTATAATTTACGTTATTCAAATCACTAAAATGAGGAAATTTTACAAAAACTTAAAAAATTCACTTACAAACTACAACCTATGAAAAAATTGACTTGAAATCAAAATGTCCACTTTCTTTACAATTTATGAAGTACTGTACTTAATTCAAAAATCAACTAAAAATTATAATATTAGAAATCATAAATAAATTCAATAAAATTTCTATTTTGTTCATAGAATTTAACTTTGAAAAATTAAAAAAAAAAAGAATGGTGAGAGACTTAAATGGCATAAACAAAACCAATCAAATTTTGCAACTTAAAACAATTATCCTTTTTTTTTTTTTTTTTTTTTGGTACATAGTGAAAGTTAGGACACCCTTCTCTCTAGGGAGGCTCCTAACGAATCAAGAAGAACTAATTTCTTTAACAACGGTTCCGTAGAAATATCGATGTCAATCGAAGCAGCAGAAATGTTGTGACCTTTTTTTGATAGAAGATCTGCTACTTGATTAGCTTCCCGGAAAATATGCTTAATGGTGTAGAATCTAAATTGACGAAGCAGTTGTCGAATGTCATCAATTAGGGTTTGGATAGTCCAGGGGCAGGTGTACTGCCCTTGCAGCACTCTTATAACTACTTGATTATCTCCTTCAATATATAGATCTTGAATATGCTGTTGAATGGCAAGTAATAGTCCATTTCTTAATCCCCAGGCTTCAGCCACGAGAGCTGAGGTTTGGCCAAATTGATAAACTTGAGCGGCCACAAGTAGACCAACGGAGTTGCGAATGACTACACCGGCAGCGGCTGAAGAGTCAATAACTGAACCATCAAAGTTAAGCTTGGAGCAACTGGAGGGAGGAGGCTGCCAGCTAACTGCAATGGAAGTAGGGGACCTGCAACAAGGGATTGAAGAGATAATTATACTATACGTATGTCTAATGTTCAAATTTTGACTCTTATGCCGAAGAAAATCGAGTTTCCGTTTTGAACAAAAATTCAAGCACGTATCGCGTGCAAAAAATTCTAGTCTCTATTATATAAGCCAAAGGGGAGCTATGGTGTCTCCTCTCGAAAAGACTTATATACCTTTAATTTCAAAAAAAAAAATAAAGAAAAGATTTTCTTAATTCGTTCCTCATTTACAAATATGGATAATAAGGAAAGTTTTACACAATCAAAAATACATACATAAAAAAAGTGTAAAAAGAGGAAACTTACAATTGAAAATATAAACTGATGACTAAATAAATTTTCAAACTAATATAAAAATAAAAATTTACAGATGTTTTTACTATCTAAGCTAATAACAATTTCAAATAACACGCATAAACAAATCATAAAAGAATTAAGAAACTTAGAGAATATTCATTTTTTCATCTTTTGGAGCTCACAATCAATTCAGATAATAAATCATAAAAGAGATGAACATACATCATTTGATAATATCAATGTAGATTTTTTTATTGAAACACTATTCAGCATAATATGCTTAAAACCTCAATTACCCAATGAAATTTAATTGAACTACTACTCATAAAATACGCCTAGCTATAAAATATATGTATTTTTAAATAAATAAAAAACATAACGGATAACTTAGATCATTTTTTTAAACAGAGAGTTGTTGAATTATCTACCAAATATAAGATCATATACGGTCGCATGCATCGCGTACATATGATGCTAGCAGAATAATGAATGAAGATCAGCTTTTCCTTGCTAAACAAATAACATGTCATGTTTCTAGCAAATGAGTGCAGTTATACGCAACACATATTTTTAATATATTAATATAGATTTATTTGGAATTATCATAGTATTCATAGTTTTTTTTTTTTTTTTTGGTGTGAAAGAGGGCAAACACCCAATACAAGGAAAGAAAGATCGAAGAACAACGAAAAAGAAAAGACGCAACAGAAAGAAGGCTACAGACTCAAGCAAACAAAAAAACGACACAAAATAAAAACTAAAACACCCAACTACAGACACCTACTCAGGAGTTCACTCATGATACACCCGGGTGTACCATGAGCATGGTACACCCAGGGATATTTTTGTAATAAATTAGAACTTCAAGTGCTCTTTTGACACCAAATTTGCTCATATGGGCATCTTGCTCATTTACTCATTTGCTCATTTTGCTCATTTTGTAATAAAAATGTTTGCTCATTTTCTTAAATGAGTAGAAATGTTTGCTCATTTGTTCATTTGCTCATTTGTTCATTTTGCTCATTTGCTCATTCGCTCATTTTGCTCATTTGGAGAAAATAGTCTTGGGTATACCATGAGCATGGTACACCCAGGTGTACTATAAATATTCTCCCTACTCAGCATAACAAACCACAAGACTAAGCAGGGACCATCCTAGCCCATGCTACTCCACTCATAGTATTCATAGTTAAGTATTCATGATGAACCTGCGTTCATGGACAATTGAATACGGAGTAAATATAAGTATTATTGGTATACAAACAAATTACTTTTTCTCTAATAAAATAGATGTTATACTTTCAAAAACATACTTTTTAGGTAATTTTTTGAAGAGCAGAGAGATAAAGAGAAAGAAAAAAAAGAGACCCATGTGATAGGAGAGCGATAAAGAGAGATTGTTGCCTAAAAAAAAAGTGTAACATCTATTTTGTTATAACCATATTTAAAAAGTATAATATAATTTTGTTACGGGAAAAATATTAACTTTCTGCTACTAACTTTTAGGAATTAAAAACTCAAATCTAACTAACAATCACCAAATTACTTTCATGTATGGTCCTCACTCCTCAGCGTACAATATTGTAATGCCTATGCTTACATCTATTGTAAGGAGGCCGGGAGTGTAGGAGGTGAATGATGTAGTTGGGCCGTGAGTTGGGCCCTGATAGGCTGGCGAGAGGGCAAGCTTTATTCTACCTTAAAATAAAATAGGTCCTACACTCCTACACGGGCTAGAATACTATATGGTTCATGCAAGATAGGTAGGGGTGTCAATCAGGATTATTGGGTGGTATGTGTTGATCCGAGCTGGGTCGGATGTATTTGGGTCAGATCGTACCTGATCAAACCTTTTCTCGGACCGAGTGTGGGTTGGGTCGGAGCTGATCAAGTCGGATCAATCTCGCACCAACTGTACTCAGGTGCGGGTTACTAACGAGTCTGCCATTTCGGCTCGATTCATATCAGTTTCGGGTAGACATGAGTCAGGTTCTAAACGGGTTTATGCGGATCAAGTTGGATTCAGATGGACTTAGGTCGAGTCAGGTCGTGTTCGGATGGACTTAGGTCAACTCAAGTCGGATTTAGATGTTGTTGGTATCGTCCATTATATGTTTGAGTCCGTTCGTTTCTAGTCATTATCATCGGAGTTCTGGTCAACAAACGCGTATGTCTGTGCGCAACAACGTGATACATACATAAATGAACAAGTTAATAAACTTGACTAAGGTAAACTATAATCATATTGTTACATATGTCTAGTGATTTTACGAATAACAATTTTTTAATATCTTATATAGATGTATTAATAAGAACATGAACTAAAGTTATGAGCAAAACATGTTTGACTGATAGTGTCGGGTCGGTAATGGGCTAGGTTGACATGGGTCGAGTTACAATGGATTGGGTCTAAATGGGTTTTCTCGGGTACATTTGGATTTGGGTTGACTTTAGGTCGGATGCATATTGTGTTTGAATTTTGGTATTCAGGTCAAAATGGGTTCAGATTAAGTTTGGTTTGGTAACAGATTAGGCTGGGTTCTGATATGCTCAGGTATAAGTAGGTTGGATTGATCAAAATTGAAATTAATCGATTGGTAAACTTGATTATGTCGGATCAGAACAGATCGAATACGGGTGGACCCGTGACTCGGATCTGTTTTTGACACCCCTAAAGATAGGGGTTCAAGTAATATTGGAAAAAGGAGTCAAAGACAAATTAATTAGCATTATTATGGCTTCATGCTTTTGGAAGCATTATTTAACCTATTTTTTTTAAATGGATTTTCGAAAGTCCAGATCAATAAAAAATCATACAAGTCATTGATTAAGTGTTGTCCCTATAAATGGATACATGTTAAAATTTATTAGACTGGGTCCAAACTAGGTCCTAGGTAGTGGCCCAAAAACTCCCTGATTGATAAAAAAAAAAAAGCATAATTTTTGAAGGGAAAAAACTATGAATAATTAAGAGGAACTTTTTTCTTTTATTGTTCTAATGGATCCAAGAGCAATATCAGATCGAATCATCTCTGTTCCCCACATCCCAAATTTCCTCCTAATAATCTGTTTAAGGCTAAAAGTAAAATGAAAAAAGAAGGAAGAAAAGGAAATAAAGAGGTTAAAGCAAAAAAAAAAAGCAGACAAGCTTTTTGTGGATAAGGAAATGATGAGTAATATGCTTGTCCTGAAATATGAAATATATTCTAATTTCTATCTTAGTAGTACAGATCATCCAACCTAGTTGGGTCTAACATTGTCAATATCAATGGACTTGGGGGATATGTTCTTTGCCTTTCAACAAGGGAGCCTATTTGTCCCACCCATCATGTTAGTTGCCTCTTTTATACATCTCTCTTTCTTGTCTTCTCCCCCTCTATCAAATTAAGATTGTTCTATACTTGAGTATGCCGTTATAATATTAATACTTCCTATATTCTAATTTATTTAGTATAGTATTTGTTTTTTAAAAAAAGTTTCGATTCGTTACAACATTAAATATTTTGAATATTCTTATTCTCTTGTATTTTTTCATCACATACGGTTTTTTTTATATCTCTTTTTATCTCACTTTAAACTATATATGATTAGTTCAAATCTAATTTATTTCATATTATCCTTAATTACTATATCGTTTTTTAAAAAGATTCTTATGGTAATGAATGATAATGCAAATTCGAAAATACAAACCTATAGTAGAAATATGCTTGGAGAATAGTGTTACTTACATTATTATGTGCATACATTGACATGAAATTTCCACTACAAAAATACATGCTAAGTTCATTACTATAACATTATCTATTACCATGTATATATTGTTTTTGCTAATAATACCTACATTACATACGATTGGGAACAACAATGATGACATACATAAAATATAATACATCTTAATCATGTGTTTTTAAGAAGTTTAAATTTTAAATATTAAGAATATTAAATTTAAATTAAGGCAAATAGGTGGATAATTGAGAAATAGAGCTATCAAGTTTATTTGACAACTAGAACTAAGTTTAAGTTAGTTCAGATAGTGAAAAGAATTTAAACCTATAATCATAATATCAATATATATCAATCATTATTCAATAAATATTATCAAAACACGTGAGCAAAACGTGTATCCCGCACATGTGACCCTCCCTAGCACCAAATGATGTGACGTCATAGACGGTGACTTGGCAAATTAACAAGTTGAGTTATAACTATTACAAAAATATCTAGATAAAGAATTAAAATTGGATACTCCTTGCATCTAATTACTTACGTAGCTCAATTCATCATCAAGCTACCAATTTATTTTGTGATACAAAAGTATATATTAACACTAATTAATCTAATGCTAATGTCCTACCTTTATTTTTAAACTCTTAAAAATTTTATAATCTTTTAAGTAAGACCACAACACACCATTTAATTGACACCATAACACATTATTTAATTGCATCGATATATTATTACATATCAACTTAAATTTCAAAGACAATATCATATAATTGTCTTATATATATATATATATATATAGAGAGAGAGAGAGAGATATTTCGAAGATCATTTGCTCAAAAATCCAATGCCTATAATCTTTTTCTTTCACTTTTCTCAAGTGTTAGATTGAAGACTTCAAAATTCACACTGTTAAATGACCTGGGCATCGCTCGGTCCAACAACTAGTTTTTTTTCTAAAAAAATAAGGTAAGGAGAAATCTTGACAAGTTGGGGGAAAAAAAGGGGATCCCAACTTACCAAGGGTGATCCCAAGGTCTCCTAAAACTAGAAGGAAAGCTCTAATCACTAGATTATCCTTCACTCTCAACAAGTAATTAAATTATATTCAACAAACATAGCTTATATATTGGATTACATACAAGCTCAATATGATTCCTTCCTAAAACCCCTAGACAACAGGTGAAGTAACCTGTATGGGGTATTAGTTATAGGCTAGAATCATTCTCTCAGACTTGTTTCCCATGTGAAACATACAACTCACATATAAATTTTATCATTTAATGCAATACCCTATCTAATAAACAAATAACTAACATTATAATATCTTTATAGAGGTAAGATGAAAGTCCTTATACCGTACACCTTGATTTACATAGCTTTATTATTGTACACCCAAGGCTAAATAAGTATGTATACTTTTTTGTTTACAAATGAGTACATGAAATGAGGATGATATATGTTCTCAAATGAGTGCGCAGTCACTTAAGAATTGTCATACTCATTCAAACAATGCACTGCATTTAAATTAAAACATACACGTTGCAATATATTAATAATCATTTGCAAAATTGCATACTCATCAACTGAATATTTGGCTATTCATTTGTAAAAAATTTCAATTTCATAGTCATTTGAAAATATATATACTCATTTGAAGATACATCTCATATGATGAGATACATACTCATTTGAGAAAATACACTCATTTGATAGATATATACTCATTTAAAAAGATCCATACTCATTTTCAAAAGCCATATGCCCATATGATCACATACATACTCATTTCAATAGATACATACTCATTTAATCAAATGCATATTCCTTTGGTCTTGGGTGTACGTAATGCTACATACACCCTCGTGCATCCATCATAACGAGAGATAGTCCACTTTAAAAGATCAAAAGAGGTTCCACCTCAAAATCATGTGGTAATAAAGGGAGCAACCCTTTTGCCTTATAAACTGAACTCATCTCTCTGCTTTTTTTTTATCAATGTGGCACTCTTTCCTTGTGATGGGTGTGACCTTGACCCATAGTTGACATGATATCACAACCCGTGTTCGGTTTGGTTATGACATGGGCACTATTATAAACAACTCGCATGTGAGGGGCCAGGGACAGGGTTGAGCCTATGAAGAACCCACATGTGTGTATGAGGTGTATCCTTGCCATCCCTTGTCATTACCTCCGCGAGAACTAAGAGGGATGGCAAGGATACACCTCTTGTCTCTCTCATTGAAATGAAGATCAAGCAAATTGGTGCGCCATTTCATTTTATCCACATCAATCAAGTCACCCACAACTCTCAAATTTTCGACCTCCCCACTCTCTATAAATCTGCCCCCTTCATCACCAACCCAAGGATTCATCCAAATATCAATACTATGCCCATTCCCTCTCTATGCATAATACCTTCTTTAACCAAGCTCTTAGCACCCGAAATACTTATCCAAGAGTAGCTATTCGAGTACCCTAAACTTGCATTAAGAACGTCTGTATTGGGGTAGTATTTTGCTTTCATAACACGGCTAAGAAGGGAGTTTTTGTAATAGAGGAGCCACCAAACTTGTCCTAATAAAGCATCGTTAAAGACGACAATATCTTTGAAACCCATTCTCCTCATCCATTTCGGTTTACACAACTTGTCCCAACTCAACCAATGCATGCCTCGATCGAGATTCCCTTTTGCCACCCACCAAAATCGAGCCATACCTGAACTTATCTTACGAATAATTGTCACTAGAAACTTGTACACTCCCATAAGATAAATAGGAATTGCCTGGATAACTGCTTTGATCAACACTTCCTTGTCTGCTCTTGACAAAAGCTTCTCCTTCCATACTCTTAATTTCCTCCACACTCGATCAAGGATGCTTTTGAACATGATTTTCTTCGAACCACCACTAACAGTAGGGATACCCAAGTACTTGTGATGTTTTTCAACTTGCTTCATTTGGAGCAATTAATCAACTCCTCTTTTCTCTTTCTTCATACTCCTCTACTAAAAGACACCTCCGACTTTTCATAGTTAATTTTATGTCCGGATGTTTTTTCATATTGGTTGAGAATTTCAACTATTGTTAAGCATTCTTGTCGGGTGAATCTTGTAAATAGTAAGTTATCATCCGCGAAAAAAAGGTGAGATATTTCTGGGCCATTTCTACTAGCTTTAGCACCATGGAGAATTCGGGGATCAACCTGTTGTTGTATCATATGTGAAAAATTATCATCTATTAAGATAAATATGAAGGAAGAAAAAGAATCACCCTATCTTAAGCCCCTTGTAGAATAGACTTGTCCACACACTCTTCCATTGATGATGAAAGAGTAAGAAAATGTTATCATACATTGCATAACCAGGTTCACCCATTTGCCATCAAATCCCATAGTGAGAAGAAGTTTCCTCAGAAATCCCCACTCCACACGATCGTAGGCTGTGTTCATATCCAACTTCATTAACATAATGCCTGTTCTGCATTTGTTGCGTTGCTTCATAGAATGAAATATTCCCAGGACTATCAGAGAGTTAGCTGTAATCATCCTCTCAGGAACAAAGGCACTTTGGTTTTCTCCGTTACAATAGCAGGTAGAATATATGTAAGTCCAATTACAAGAGATTTATAAGCAATTTTATACAATACATTACATAGACTTATATGCCTAAATTCAATATCCGTAGTGGGAGATTTCACTTTAGGAATAAGAGCAATATTAGTACAGTTTACATCGTTAGGATAACATGTACCATGTAAAATATTACTCACACATTCAAATACCTCATCTTCGATAATGTGCCAAAATCTCTGATAGAAAATTGCATGCATTCCATCTAGGTCGGGAGCTTTGCATTAAATGCATTTGACTCAACGCAGAAATATGATGTGTAGTTCATTCATCATTTTTTAGAGATTTCGACTTTAGCCATCATCAGCCAAGGGGATCAAATACTTATGATATGGTTTGCCTTGTGTAACTGTGAATTCACTATATTTAAAATATTATATGTCCTCACTTTTTGTTGCCATGCATAATCACCATAGCTTTAACAACACTCCAGAACTGTCATACCCCACTATTAAAACCCTATATCGAGTATACGTACAAATTTTACGTTCAATCAATTTTCTTGTATCGGTGCGGTATATGGACATTTCTGACTTTGATAACTTCTTTTATACTATTAACCTTCTAAAGTTAATTACCAAGTTTAAGGACTTCATAAAATGAACCCGTCGGCATCAATATATGCTCAAAATTAGTAAATTAATGATGAAGGGTTTGATTTAAACAACGTAAATAGAGTGAGTATGATAACGAGCATTTTGTCTAATTCCAGTTATATTTAGATCCTAATATGCGTGTACATTGTCCATATGTCCTCACTTTTTGTAAACTTAGTGGATCAACACTATTGTTGTCCCTTACTTTAATTAGCTCATTTATATATATAGAAATTGTTCTCTGTCTCACGTCGTATGCAGAATTCTGATACAATTTGTTATAACGTAGCCTAACTTAGCAATAAATCTAAATGAAGAATTTTGGACACCACTTTAATTGTTTCACACTCGTGAATGTTGTTCATTTAGATATAAAAATTATATATTTCTTGGTATAAGATTAGACCTTTTGTTTTTGCATGTGATTATAATATAATATCTTGTAGCACTTACTTTTTCTTTCTATGTTTGTTTGCACGAGTCGTTGTTCACAATATGCCAATAGATATGTTTCTTCATTTTATAAAAAGGAAGCTAACAGATCTAGATGATAATAATTAATAGGTCATCTCCAAAGCGATACATTTTAAGTTCCACATCTGATAGATAAGGAGGATTTACTTACTTTTTATAATGATCAACTACATTATTATAAGACCTTTTAAGAAAAAGCCTAAACAAATTTATACAGGTTAAGTATAAAACGGACAATATCATACTAATAGTAGAGTTGTAAGTGAATTCGTGGGCCTACAATTACCTCTCTATAATTATTCCTTTAGTTAATCACCTTAGCGTCTTTCTCATCGATCTTCTACTCGTTTTTTAGAGTTTTTATCTACTCGTCTTTCTCATCTATAATTAAAAAGTGTTTTCTTTTTCTATTAAGTTATTCGCTACTTTGTGTTTCTTTTTTGTGTGTATTTTCATGAGTTGGGCGTTTAAGATTTATTTTCTCAAATCTATGGTTGTAAGTTGGTGAAAATCTTGATTTTTATTGTGTTTGTTTTAGGAAGTTAAATTTGTTTATGTTTAGAATAAAAACAAAACATGCATGATGGTTTTATCAAATAGAAATTTATGGCTGTTTTTCTTCTTAGGTACCTATGACTTGACAAGAAAAAACCGAATACGTGATTTTCCCATATCGGGTCACATGCCGAGTTTCTAAATACTAGGAAATGCAGGTTCTTGTATGTTCGAATACTTAAAAATCGGACAACCGGTTGTAAACACTACTAATAGAGATCATGAACTAGACATTTATGAATATGTGAAAAAGTGAGATTACTTCCACAATTTCTCGTGCTTTCTCATGCAACAAAATGATCTGCAGCTGAGCTATTATAAGGCCTTGTTTGGTTGACAAAATAAATCATGGAAAGTGCAAATTCCTAGGAAGTAGAAGTATATGAAGTTGTTTGGTCGGCAAAACCATGGGAATTTGCACTTCTTAGGAAGTTCTACTTCCTCCAAAATGGAGGAAGTTACTTACCTAGGTCCCCCTAGGTAAGTAGAGCTTCCCATAGGAAGTTCTACTTCCCATTATCAACCAAACACAAATCTACACTTCCTAGGAATTTCAAATACATGGAAAAAATAACTTCCTAGGAAGTATGACTTCCCATATACAACCAAACAAGGCCTAATATGATGTAATCTTATACTAATACAATAAAATAACATTCGTACACCTTAATAATTAAAGGCGATCTATTATCATAACCCCTTAAACTTGGTTAAGGAACCAAAAGCTGCGAGTTATGAAATAATTCAATTTCTTGACTATTTCGTTTTCCCATAATGGGTAAATATACAAATCATACAAACTGTAATTAAGGTCATCATTTAGGCAACTTATGATACTAAGATAACAAACATCAATTAAACCAAGACTGCCAATATACCTATAATCTCTAAACAATACAAAAATATATTTACATTATATTTTAATACACACACGTAGTCGAGGGGGGGGGGGGTTGGGGGGTTTGACGAACACTGAGAATGTCCTGAAATTCCTCAAATAATACTAGAGGAAGACCTTTAGTTAAAGATATCTGCAATCCAATAGCGGAAAGGGACATGCATGTAAAACACGGATTTGTCCGCGGATAACTTTTTCTTGCACAAAATAAATATCCATGTCAATGTGCTTAGTCCATTTATGTTGAACTAGATCCACTTAGAGATAAATGACACTTACATTGGCACAGTAGACCAACATAGCTTTGCGTATGGGACAATGAAGTTTCAAGAGAAGGTTCCGTAACCAACAATATTCTGAAACAACATTCGTCACCCCACATTACTCGACCTCAACACTAGAGCGAGATAAGGTGGATTATTGTTCGACGGACTATAAGAGCAAGTTATCACCAAGAAAAATGCCATATTCATAGGCGGGTCAACGGGTATCTGGACAACAACCACCCCAATCAACATCCATATAAGATATGAGTGTGGTGAATAAAGAGGGATATAGGTGGGGCCCATGATCCAAAGTAATATGAACATAGTGTATAATACGCTTAAAGCTTGCATAGGGATGTCCAAGAGGGTCGTGCATAAATAAACACACATGTTGCATAGCATAATAAATATCCGACTCAGTGAAAGTAAGATACTAAAGAGCCCCTACAAGACTACAATAATGAGAGGGATCTTCATAGGGAAGGCTAAAATCAACACTGAGCTTCGATTTGGTGTCAACTAGAATGGGAGATGGCTCACAAGAAGATATACCAACTCGCTCAGTAATTTTAGTAGCATAATTTTTCTAAGATAGGAACATACCACCTACATGACACGTAACAACAATACCCTAAAAATAGCTCAAGAGGCCTAAGTCTTTCATAACAAACTCTAATTTAAGAAGAGAGATAATAGCTTGCGAAAAGCATGTGAAGAGCCAGTTAGAATAATATCATCCACATATATATAGTTTATGATCCCTGACAATATGTAAAGAGAGAATGATCAGAGATATTGTGAGAGAATCCCATAGATGAAACATAATCAACAAATCTTTGGTACCATTCCCGAGGGGAATGTTTAAGACCATAAAATGACTTTCTCAACAAGCAAACATGATTAGGCCATTTGGGATCATGGTAGCCCAATAGCTGATGCATATACACTATCTTTTGAAGGTCTCCATGTAAAAATAACATGTTTTACATTGAGCTGATGAATGGGTCAAGATTTAGAGAGAGCTAGATTGATAATTGTCCAAATAATACCTGGTTTGACAACCAAGCTAAAAGTGACACCACAATCAACACCAACCTGTTGGGTCTTGCCGTCACCTACAAGACGGGCATTATGCAGCTCAAAAAGAACTATAAGATTTTTCCTTTATGAGCAAAAAATCCACATAGAACGAATGACATTAGTATTAGATATACGAGGTACTAATTTCTACGTCTTATTTGTAATTAGAGCATGATATTCATCATCCATGGCCTGCTCCCAATTCGAGTCATGGAAGGCTGACACAAAATTGTAGAGAATATGAGTTTCTTTAGACTATGGTGTCAAGAGTGGACAACTTTTTAGGTTAAAAAAAACTCATCTTTTGGCTGCACAAAACTAGACCAGAGAAAGGAGGAATATTGGAATGGGTATTTATGAGGGTTGGACGGACTAGATGGGAGACTCGCAGCTACGAGCCCTGAATAGCATGGGCCAGACCGTTAGGGAGGGAAGGGGAGGGGGAAGGAGATGAGGAGCAAGGGAGTGTAGGCCATGACGAGAAAGGAGAGAGGCCTAGGAGAGGATTGACTCGGTTCAGGGGAGTTGGGTTGACTCAGTTGTAGGCCTAGGAGGGGGAGAAGAGAGGCGCGATCCAGGAAAAGTGGAAGTGCATGTAGAGCATGGGCCAAAAGGAGGGGAAGGAGAGTAAGTGACAGCGAGGATGGAGTGTCGAGTTGGACTAGGCGCAGAGGGATTTGGGCTAGAAGTGTGGTTAAAATGATGGATCACTGATGGGGAAGATGTGAGATTCCAAAAGCTCATAGGTTGATGAGTTTATGGTGATGTAAGGAAGCAAAGAGAAATTGTGTTTCGTCGAAAATGACATGGCAACAATTAATAATCTTGTGAGAAGATATATCAAAATATTTATAGCCACGATGATTAGGAGGAAAGGCTAAAAAGACAAATGGAGCGGTACAAACTTGAAGTTTGTTTATAGTGATAGAAGGATAGAGGGGATATCATAAGCACCCAAAAACCCGAAGATGAGGATAGGAGGGAGTTTTGTTATAAAGAATTTGAAGAGGAGATTTGTAGTTTAATTGTTTGCTTGGAAGCATGTTAAGAATATAGGTAGCCATTTGTAAGGCACGTGGCCAAAATGTAGGAAGGAGAAAAGCATGATCTAACAAGGTACGAACAATATTGTTAATAGTGCAAATTTTACGCTCGGTTTTGTCATTCTGAGAGGAAGAATAAGTACACGAGAGAAGAAATGATATCCCATTAGTTTTACGTAACTCCCAAAAATATCCATTATAAAATTTTGCACCATCATCACATTGGATGTTTTTCACTTCATATTAAAATTGAGTATGAATGTAAGCTCTAAAATTAAGGATTGTGGAAAAACATAGGAATTTTTAGGCATTGAAAATGTCCACAAATATTTAGAGTAATCATCCAAGAATAAAATATAATAACAGTGCCCAGAAGAGCTTAAGACAAGGGAAGTCCGAAGATCACTATGGATATTATTAAATGGCATAATGTTAGCATTCATGGATGAAACAAATGGCAATTGAACAAGTTTTCTAAGAGGAAACGAGCGAAAAACATTAGAACTACGAGAATGAGTACATTCAATAAATTTATTTAACTTGAGAGAGTCCAAAACAAGATTGTCTAGAGGATCCAAGCGAGCATGCCATAGGGATGAAGCTAAAGTAGCAAAAGTGGCGGGAGAAGTGAAAGGATAAAGCTCGCCCGAATTCACCTCTAACACAACCTACACCACCTTCTTTACCTCCCAGAGACCCTACACCACCACCTCAGTCACATACCTTCTCCTAGAAAAAGAAAAGGGTTAAAACCACCCCAGTTAGGAGACCTGGAAAAAGAAACCAAATACAAAGCCATGTCTCATACATACATGAACCTTCACAAGCACCTCCAATTCCTGAGTAACATACATAACCTACACCTGCAGTACCTGAACATGACATTCCAACTTCTTCAAATAAAAAAAAGCACCAACGACCATACCTGAGGGATTTAGGGTGCCTAAGAGCACAACAAAGAAATTTGGGACCTATGTTCTCAAAAAGAGGAGCACTGGAAGGGAGGGTACATGGAGGAAGAAGAAAGTCTAAGTTCTTGTATGTTTAGATAAGGAGTCTGGTGATTTGGAGGGTGATGACTCATCTGTTGGGACCTACTATGAGTAAGTTGGTGGAGAGACTGATGATGATGATATTTTGATGAATACATTTGTAGTTGAGGAGGATGAGATTAATGTTGAGGACTGTTGTCTTGACAAGACCTTTGAGGACTACCTTGATGGTAGTTCTATCTTGGACAGAGTGTACCAAAATGGGAAGATTTGGATCGATTCTCCTTTTGGGTATATTAAGTTAGAAGAATGGTCTTTCCAACCAAAGCACTATTTTTTGGAAGTGCTCAGGGATTATTGCATCAAAGAGGGGTTTACAATAATAGTAGAGAAAACCGACACTAAAAGGTGCACAACATCTTGTTCAATGGATGGATGCAGTTGGAGGATACATGCCTCTATGATTGTTGATAAAATCAGTTGGGTAATCAAGACATTAAAGGGGGAGCATAAAGCATACGAGAGATAAGAGCAACACCCTATGGTAAGCTCTGTTTGGCTATGCAAACACCTTGCTGACCACATATTTGCAAATCTTGATGTACCAGTTGAGGTCGGGCTGTGATGTCCATGGAGTTAATCTATGGGGGGTTTGGCAAGTCTTATGGGTTATTGCTAAAGTAAGCACATGAAGATCTTATGCCCTTGTGACTTGGACTGGGAACACTATAAGTGTTGCCCTAAGTTTGGGCCTATTTCTTCTCTTTTGTTGCATAGTTCAAGGGCTTTTTGTGAGGGTGTAGGGTTGTAGGCCTATTATAGGCATTGATGGGGCTCACTTAAGTGGGTATTATAAGGGTATCTTATTGTCGGACTTAGGGATTGACCGATGGAAATAATGAGATCTTCTTGATTGCTTATGGCATTGTGGATACTGAGAGCATTGAAAGCTGGACATACTTCTTCAGAAACCTTCATATTGTGTTTCAACAAGAAGGTTGTATAAGAGATGATTGGACCTTCATCAGTGACAAGATGAGGGTGAGTTGGTCCGTGTCTAACTTTTGTAGTTATTTCAATCATAACATTTTTACTAATTGGTTAATTAGTTGTTGATTTCCTTGGTCAGGGTGTTGAGACCTCTTTGCATTATGTCTTCCCTAATTAAGGCAACAAGGAGAGTTTGTTGCCAACAATTATACATGAATTGCAAAAATGCTGGCTACAGTGGCACATCGTTCCACAAACTCTTTTAGACAGCAACATACAATAAGTATGTTTTTAGCAAGGCCATGAAGGAAATACAAGCCTATGATGCCAAAGGCCCAAAGTTGTGGATTATTTGGATTCCACCACAAAACAATGGAGGAGGCATGTGTTTGACCTAAAATTTTGTTGTGACCATAACACAATAAACTTTATGGAGAGATTCAATGCATGCACCAAGCCTTACAGAGATCTTCATGTGCTTACATTACTTGAAGGTTTGTGTTTTAATCTCTTTCTTCTTCATTTTTCTGTTGAGTATAGGGAACTAATTACATTTTTCTGTTTCATTCTAGCCATAAGTCACTAGTCAATGAAGAGGCTTTGGGCTAGGTTTGTTAAAGCTCCTGATATGGATGCAACCCAATTGACTGAGTATGCACAAAATTTTTTAGCAACTAGGTATAATGAATCCAAGTTCTATTATGCAACATCTTGTGAGGGTGGTAAATTTGAGTTGAGAGATGGTCATGTTTACTTTCCTTGCAATCTCACAGGTATGACATGTGAATGTGGTAAATGGCAAGGGTGTGGCATCCCTTGTAAACATGCATTGAGGGTTATGTTCAATGAGAGGCTTGAGCCCTCTGATTTTGTGTCCCATTACTTCAAGGGTGAGGCTTAAAAGAATACATATGGGGAGCACATTCACCCTATATCTGACCCAACCCATTGGCCAGAGGCAGGCAGCTGAGGCTACTAGTACCTTAGAGCATCAACCAAAAGGGAAGAAGACTAAGAAAAAGTGAAGATTAAAAGAGTCCCAAGATGCTCCATGCATGACTTTTTTTTGTGAATTGGGGCACTGTTTTTCCCAAAGCTACTTTGTGAATTGAAAGCCACTGTTTTTATCTAGCACAATTATATGATCATTAAGAAGATAGTTTTTATAAAGTTACATTAGTAGATAAGCTACATTGGTAGATAGGTCTTTTGAACTGCTAATAGTATTTCACTTAAATATTACAAATATTAGGATTACAAACATGAGTACTCCTACTTTTATTTTTGCATTAACTAATTTTTGTTGCTACTTCAATTTTTTCCTCAATTGCTTGAGTTCTTCCTTCATTTTGTTATTGTCAGAGCTTTCCGCATCTTCCCTACTTCATTCATTGTGGTTGAATCCCTTTCCATGGTTGCTGCTACCTTGCTCATAACTTCCTTTGCACCATCTGAAACTATTGCATAAATCACATTTGTAATACATCCTTTGAGGATTTATTGTATTTTCAAAACTTCTTATTGCATGTTTTCTCCTACAAATGCAATAAGAGTTAGGGACCCTTATGTATGAAGACTCGTAGTTTGAAGAGCATGTATTTGAATGAGAACTCATGCTTCATGTTAATGGAAACATTTTATATAGGAATGTCTTTATAAAGAAACCTGCAATATCTTTCTAACGACTAGTTTTTTAAACTGGAAAAGTAGTCGTTATAACTGAAACATAATTTAGGGGTATATGGTGCAATAAGTTCCACCGTAGGGGTACATCATGAAATAGTTTGCTACTAACGGGGACCTAACGTCTATCAACAAAAAGGGTAATTGAATGTATTTTTTGAAAGGTGGGGGTATATGGTGAATTTCAAAAGTTGAAATGGTATATGGTGCAAAAAAATTTGTCAGGGGTATATGTTAAAAAAATTGTATTATAAATTAATCAAACCTAAAAATAAAACCGCACAATATATCGCAAAAAAAGACATTCAAATCTAAACTAAAGAACTTGCGAGGGAGGTTGCTCGTTTGACGATAAATCGGCAATGTGAGATAAGGCTCGAGTTCTGTCGAATTGAGAGGGAGGTTGCGACGCTTTGTACGCAAGGGAAAAAGCTATGGAGAACTGCAACGCCGAAGGAGATGGGAGGGAATATTGAAGCGGTGAATGACGATCTGCGAGATGATGGAGGGAGATGGCGGCCTAAGAGGCCGGGAAGAGCGCACGACGATGGACAGAATAAGAAGGACGTAGGGAGTGGTAGCTATTGACATAGCCTGAGAAGGACGAAGGGAGAAGAATTTGTGCGGTGATGGCAGGACTGATAAGGACGGATGGAGGGAAAAGGGTTTGAGAGGGTGATGGACAGACTAAGAAGGACCGACAATCTAAGAGAAGGAGCGAAGGAAAAAGGCTCGGTTTATTGACGAGAGAAGGAGCGGCGAAGAGTAAGTATATGAGGAAAGAGACATATCATATCAACTTTTATAATGAGACGAGGTTTATTGTGCGGTTCTTAGTAAAAACTGCAGCAATAAAGTAATAAAAAATAATCTATTGTTGCGATTATTTCTAAGAACCACATCAATATGCTAATTTGAACATTTTTTTTAGTCGAGCGATATATTGTTGTGTTTAGCTAAAAATGCAGTAATTTACAATTATTCTACTAGTGTCCTATGGTTTTGTGATGGCTTAAAATGTCATCACAACTCACAAATACATCTTGTGGGAGCCCTCCAATTTAATTTGGGGTAAGTTTTGACCTCCATAAATGTCGAATTTTTGCCTCTTAGGAAAACTCATGCTACACTCAGTGCAGGGTACGGAGTCATGAAAGAAACTGACTTCCTTTGAATCTCTTTCTTTAGAATCCTAGGAAGATTTCTTAGTTCAATGGTCCTGGAATTTATCGTAATGTAAACATGTGGTTCTACAAAACCAGCTTCAGCAATCCATCTTTGAAGCTTGTTTTGATTTTTATCGACAATACCCATCACATATCAACGATCCATTTGATGCAAGATACCAAGGTCATCTCCAACAAGAGACCAAAAGAAGTTCCTGAAGTAGTGTCCTTTATATCCTGTGCATACAACATCGGATTGGTAAGGTAGCATGTTGGTTTTTACCTTCGAGTCAGTTTTATTATTTTTATAAGGTTGTAAGAGCTAGTCAAGCTCATGCAGGTGATCTTTTGGTTTTCGTCGTTAGTGCTCATGTCAGTGTTCTTTTGGTTTTCGTCGTTAGTTTTGATGTTTCTATAATTTGTAATCTCGTCTTAATTAATGTAAATTTTCGCAATATAAAAGAATAATAATAAAGAATTAAGCTTTTGTTTTTCTACCATATAAAATTTACCAAAACATAAACCACAGGGACCCAACCTAAATTTTTATTTTTAGGTTTTATCAATGGTAATGTATATCTAGAGGGATTTTTAATTAATATTTCTTGTGGCATTTAGCATTATTGTTATCTCTGATTTACATAGCGCCCCCTAGCCCCTATTATCTTAAATCTTAGCACAAGATGATTGTTGTTGTGATGGCTCATGGGTCCAGAATTTGATGCCTTCGCAGCTTGCCTGCAGGTTGTCGTTCTTGGGCGTCTAGGAAATTACGACGACATACGTTCTCTATGGTTCCAAAACTTGCATGGGCATGTGTGTCGTATGCGTAGTACGTGGGATCGAAGTTCAGCTGATCACATATATCATCTTCCCAATTATATAAGTTTGTATATTATTGAATTAGGTGACAGTACGGGTGACAACCAGCCAAGCTCAGACTTAAAATTGCTAAGCTTCATTCATTACAATACAAATAAACAATCACCGTTAAAACTTGGTTTGACCTTTTCTGAGCTCAAATTTTCAACTTAATATCTGTATCATCTTAACAACAGCTCGACATTTGTAACATTTTAATAATGTTAACAGCTTTTAATACTTAAAAGTATTTGTAACAAAGATCCTTATAAGTAATGTAAAAATTCATAATTAATTACACATCAAAGTTTGAGATATGTCAAAATAAAATTGGAAAAAACTGTCTACTCATCGAGTAGACTACCCATCATTGATAAAAACTTGTTGAGGATTGTGATAATGGAATCCAACTCAACTAAAAATTTTTTTTAATAATATGTTAGTAGTGGATTTGTCTACCCGGTAAAATTAAAGGAATAGATATGTTAAACTTGTTTACGAGCCTCTTAATTAAGTCAAGATTAAGTAGTTTTCGAGTTCGTTAGACTCATAATCATTGATGTTTTATTAATTGTAACATTAGAATAAGCACATGGCTTTTTGGAGCTCTGAATATTTATCTTTGTCACATATATAAGACAACCCACCCATTGATTCCCAAGGATAAATATCTGCAGAGCACACGAGTTTTATGGGGAGCAAGTACACCAATATGTTCATTGGAGTTTTTAGGCTTTTAACAGTCAGTTTTGGTAAACATTGCATGTAAAGAAAATGTTGTCAGCAGTGAGCTCATATTGGTAAAAGTTTCGGCTTCATTATTATTATTAACAAGATAAACAGAGAATTATTACTTTTTGTTCAATTGATTGAGAAACGACAGGGAAAAAAAAAACAATTTCTTTTTTATATTAAAGCATACATTACCTAGCTTTTTTTTTTTTTTGATAATTAGCATACATTACTTAACTTAGCCATATGCTGATTTGAGGATAAGAAGGCAAAGGATCATCTGGCAAAACTTGATGGGGCATTGGGGCCTATATATATTTCTAGGGAAAGGAAAATATGGACTATCATTCTTTTTTTAACTATAATAATACAAATGTTTGCCCGTTCTCTCGCAATAATACAATCTTTTGTTTATTTTTTAATAATACAAACTTTATATCAAAATTCCTCCAGTAGGTCAAGTTGACTTGTAAGCGGTAAAACAGGTCAACAAAAATTACAAAATGATCTTTCTTCTTTCTCCCTCCTCCCCCAACCCCGGACCCACCTAAACCACCTCACCTTATTACCTCCTACAATAAGTTAACAACTGGTATTGCCCTACTGGAGGAATTTTGATCAAAAGTTTGTATTATTAAAAAATAATCAAAAGTTGGTATTATTGCGAGAGAACGTGCAAAAGTTTGTATTATTCTTGTTAAAAAATCCTTTTTCGGGAGTACCCTAAATTATCTAATGAAAAAAGTATTTACTAAGCTAGATTTTACATCAAATTATTGCATCATTTGTTGATCTTATGCCTAATTTAGGGAGTATATCTGTATATGTTGGCAACCTGATTAGCTAAACTAAAAGTTGGATTAAAGCTGGTAGATATGTCAATGATGGTTTGAAATAAAAATAGAAGGGAATTAGAAGGTCGAGAAAGACATTGATGACAACAAGATTATTCCCTTCATTGAACATATAAATACACTAGCATAGCACTATATGCACGCGATGCGTGCGACTGTATATTATCTTATATTTGGTATATAATTCAACAACTCCCTGTTTAAAATTGAACAACTCTCTGTTTAAAAAATGATCTAGGTTATATTTTTTATCTACTTAAAAGTACATATATATTTTATAGGCGTATTTTATGAGTAATAGTTCAATTTAATTTCATTGGATAATTGAGGTTTTAAGCATATTATGGTGAGTAGTGCTTCAATAAAAAAAAATCTAAATTGATATTATAAATGATGTATGTTCATCTTTGTAATTATTTATTATCTCAACTGATTGTGAGCTCTGAAAAACGAAAAAATGAATATTCTCTAAGTTCTTAATTCTTTTATGGTTTGTTTATACATGTTAATTTATGTAAATCTTTGTTTTTGTAATTGTTTGAAAATTGATTTAGTCATTAGTTTATATTTTCAATTGCAAGTTTCCTCTTTTATTGTATGTTTTCTCTTTTTACACTTTTTATGTATGATTTTTTTGATAATGTAGAGCTTTTCTTATTACTAATATTTGTAAATGAGGAAAGAATTAAGAAAATCTTTTCTTTATTATTTTTGGTGAGATTAAGGGTATATAAGTCTTTTCAAGAGGGGACACCATAACTCCTCCCTTGACTTATACTCCATCCGTCCCATAATATAAGTCCTGATTCTGTTTTTACACTAGAATTAAAGTAAACTAGAATCTTGTTGTATTTAAATAAAAAGATTCATTTTCATTGGGAAACACTTACATTGTTTTTTTTCTTTTTAACAAAAAATAAAAACTTAACATTAATATTGCATAGCTTAATGTGTAGAGGATTTTAATGGGTTATGAAATTCTATTTTATCATTAATAATGGTGCATTGGAAGCTGAAATTATGAGGACTTTTTGGGAATTAAATAATTTTCATGAAGGTATTTTGGGTATAATTATTGATTGAAAATAGAAATAAGACTTATATTTTGGGACACTTTAAAAGGAAAGGGGACTTATATTATGGCACGGAGGGAGTATAATAGAGATATAAGTAATAGGTTAATATCTAACTTCTTTAACTAATTAATTAGGTCGATGAAAGGTAATATTAAGTTCCCTCTAGGGTTTCCTTGGGAGGGTTTTGCTAGTCTCGATACTAGGGTTCCTCGTCCGAGGTTGTTCTTGAGTTTTCTCGAGAATCTATTCAGTGTAATCATGAGCGCGGAATTTGAGGATGATGCTGAGACTACTAACCAGGATAATACTGAATTGATCCGGCGGAAAGAAATACAAAAAACTGGCAGAGAGGTGATGGCGGACCTGAAACAATCGGACGTAAATAATGAACCGATTGAGTGGATTGATGAAGGTTCTGAGGAAGAGGACGCTCGAGTCGAATTAGGTCTTGTAGGACAAATATGGACTGAGCGGCATATAAACCCTAATGCTTTCATAACTACGATGAAAAATGTATGGCAACCAAAATTCGATGTGGAGATAAAAAATATGGGAAAGAATCTGTATGTGTTTCAATTCCACCATTGGCGAGATAAGAAGAAGGTGGTGGAAGGCCAACCTTGGCATTTTGATAGACATGTTATACTCATGGATGAAGTGAAGGGGAATTGCAAACCATCAGATTTACAACTGCAATATTTCCCAATTTGGGCGAGAGTCTATAACTTACCCTTCAAGGGAAGGATGAATATTGCGAACGTGAAGGCGATTGCTGATAAAATAGGGACCTTTGTAAAGTTGGATAACTCGGGAGCAGTGGGTATAGATAAGTCTATCCGGATACGGATCCTCCATGATGTTCATAAGCCTCTGGCTAAGAGTGTAAAAGTGAAGATGAAGCATGGGGGGAAGATACATTCGAAGTGAAGTATGAAAGACCTCCTCTTTTCTGTTTCTTTTGCGGAAAAGGTAGGACATGGCACCAAGGATTGTGATGATGATGTTGATAACGAAGAGCATGAGATAAGATATGTGGGTTGGTTAAAAGCATCGCCGTGGAAAGTTGGTTTGGGTAGTGCCGAGAGCAGTGAAGATGTGGGGAAACGCTCTAGTGCTAGGGCCCTTTTCATCACAAAACCGAAGGCAAATGCAGGAGAGATGGAGCATAAAGGGGTTGAGGATGTTGTAGACAGAATGACTAGGTGGGAGCTCAAAGAGGGGAAAAAAGTAGTGGAGAAGCAGGGGGACGACCGGAATAAAAGTACTATGAGAGATGAACCTATCATTATGGTAGAGCAAAATGTTGAAAGGCTGGCTTCTCAGGTGGAGGAGGTCCCTAGCCCAGCACGTGATACGAGTGTAAAGGAGGGAGGAAGCACTAAGAAGGTAGAAAAAAAATGGAAGAGGGTGGGGAACAAAAATAGTGACAAAATGAAGGTAGGAGAGGTGTTTGGGGGTACTAAAAGAAAGAGTAGAGAAGGAGATGGCAGCGGGATTGATGAAATGGAGATAGAAGAAATGAGAGCGACGAAAAAGATGGGAGTGATTATAGTTCCGAGACGGGAGGATGATGTTTCTGAAACTGAAAATGTGGCGGGCCCCACAGGATGGGCCCCTGGTGGTCAATGAGTTACACCCTAGCCTGGAACTGTAGAGGGTTGGGGAGTCCTTCAGCAGTTAGCGCCCTAAGGAGATTAATCTCCTCAGAAACTCCTCAAATTATGTTTCTCTTTGAAACAAAAATGAAAAAAAAGAGATGGAGGAAATTCGAAGGAAGCTTCGAATAGAAGGCATGATAGTGGTGGATTGTGAGGGTGAAGGGAGGAAGAGAAAGGGAGGTTTGGCTCTTTTGTGGAAACATGAAATGAATATTACTCTGACATCAATGTCAACTAACCATATTGATGTAATTGTAGCAGATGAACACAAAGGTGACTGGAGATTTACTGGAATCTATGGCTTTATTGAAGAGGAAAATAAAGTGAAGACAGGGGCCTTATTACAAGCTTTAGCTCGTACAAGTGTGATGCCGTGGTTGTGCGGAGGGGATTTCAATCTTATGATGGTGAGTAGTGAGAAGAGAGGAGGAGATGATTTTAAGATAGATGAAGCAAATATTTTGCGAAGTGCCGTGGAAGCCTGTGATTTTGTTGATATGGGGTATATAGGTTATGATTTCACTTGGTCGAACAATAGGGGAGGTGAAGCAAACATCCAAGAGAGGCTAGACAGATTTTTTGCAAATGATTTGTGGAAACAAAAATTTCCAGGGTCCTTTGTTACTCATCTTACAAAAAGAAAGTCGGATCATTTACCTATATTGATGTTTATGCGTGAGTATAGAGAAGTGAATAGGAGACAAACGAAGAAAAAGTGTTTCCGATTTGAAGCAATGTGGCTTCGTGAAGAAGAGAGTTTGAAAGTGGTGAGTGAAGCATGGCAAAAAGGAGGGGATGCTGTGGTAAACCTGATGCGAAATGCCCACAAGCTGGGCTCATGGAGTAAACAAACTTTCGGTAACACGGCAAAAGAAATCCGGGGGTGCCAAAGTGAAATGCAGAAGCTCATGGAGGAAGAGCCAACGTTGGAAGTAATGGAGCAGATGAGAAGGCTGGATGGTCGAATGGATGAGTTGGAAAAGAAAGAGGAAGTGTATTGGAAGCAGCGTAGTAGGCAAGACTGGCTAGTGAGCGGGGATAAAAATACAAAAAAAATTTCACCAAAAGGCAAATCAAAGGGAGCTACGCAATAGAGTATCGAGATTGCGGGATGAAGCTGGGACTTGGTTTGATGAGGAGGAAGAAATAACAGAATGCTTTGTGTCTTACTTTGAGACGTTATTTGGCTCGGATAATAATTGTGATGTAACCCCTGTTATTGAACTTGTGAAACCACTTGTGAACGGTACCATGAAAGATATGCTAGCAGCGCCTTTTTCGGGGGACGAAGTGAAGAAGGCTATTGCGCAGATGCATCAAAATAAGGCACCGGAGCCTGATGAAATGAATGCATTATTTTATCAGACTTTCTGGGAGACTATAGGTGAGGACGTTACGAGAAAAGTTCTAAACTTTCTGAATGGTGTTGATAATATTGGAGAGGTGAATCAGACTCATATAGTGCTTATTCCTAAGAAAAAACATTGTGAGTCCCCTGGTGATTTCCGTCCAATCAGTCTGTGTAACGTCATTTATAAAATTGTTGTGAAAGTACTTGCGAACAGATTGAAAGAAGTGCTACCAATGATTATTCATGAGAGCCAGAGTGGTTTTGTACCAGGTCGTCTGATAATGGATAATGTGCTAGTTGCGTATGAGTGTTTTCACTATCTGCGAAAAAAGAAAACAGGGAAAAAGGGGTACCTAGGCCTGAAATTAGATATGAGTAAGGCCTATGATAGAGTGGATTGGAATTTCCTGGAAAAAATGATGACTAAACTGGGGTTCCCGACAAGTTTTATTTCAATGGTGATGAATTGTGTGTCAACGGCAACTCTATCGGTCCTTGTAAATGGGCAACCATCAAGACATTTAAAATCTCATCGTGGGCTTAGACAGGGAGACCCGCTGTCGCCTAATCTGTTTGTACTGTGTGCAGAAGGGCTCTCAACTCTTATTAGAAATGCAGAGGAAGAAAATCGAATTCATGAGGTGAAGATTGGCAGGAGGGTGAGCCCTATTTCACACCTATTTTTTTGCGGATGACAGCCTGTTATTTATCCGGGCCACAGAGGAAGAGGTGGACAATGTGCTAGAGTTACTTTCTATCTACGAAGCTGCGTCTGGGCAGAAACTGAATATGGAGAAATCAGAGATGTCCTATAGCCGAAACATTGAGCTGGAAAAGATTAATACTTTTCAGATGAAGTTAGCATTTAAGGTAGTAGAGGGGCATGATAAATATTTGGGTCTTCCGACTTTCATAGGAAGCTCAAAAAAAAGAATTTTTCAGAGTATTCAGGATCGTGTCTGGAAAAAGTTAAAAGGATGGAAGGGTCAACTACTATCTCAAGCAGGAAGGGAGGTGTTACTAAAGGCTGTGACGCAAGCAATTCCTACCTATGCAATACAGTGTTTTCAGATTCCGAAAAGTATAATTGAAGACATAGAGAGAATGTGTAGGAACTTCTTCTGGGGGCAAAAAGGAGATGAGAAAAAAATGGCGTGGGTGGCATGGGAGAAACTTTATTTAACAAAAAAAGCAGGGGGGTTGGTGTTCGAAATCTTGAGGTGTTCAACAGGGCGTTGTTAGCTAAGCAGGCATGGAGGATTATCACCATGCCCGAGTCACTAATGGCGCGGGTTTTAAATGGAAAATATTTCCTAAGCAAGGAGTTCCTAGAGGTGAATGTGAGCCCAACTGCAAGCTACACTTGGAAGTCGATATTAGGGGCGAGAGATGTGATAGCTAAGGGTGTTTGTCGAGTCATAGGCAATGGGAGATCAACAAATATTTGGAGAGACCCGTGGGTACCTGCTCTACCCTTGTCTCGCATTCAGAACCGTGGAGCTGAACTGAATGCAGGAAGTCCACAGCAAGTTCAGGAAATAATAAGCAATGGACAGTGGAATCTCGACCAAATAGAATGTGTCCTGAACCCATGGGAGGTGCAGTCCATAAAAAGAATTCCTCTTCCAATTCATAACCTGGATGACTCGTGGATGTGGAAATATGATAAGAAGGGACGTTTCTCGGTTCGAAGTGCGTATTTTATTGAACTAAGAGAGAAGCGAGCAATAGTACCTACTACGTCTAAGTGTGGGAAAGAGGGTAAATGGAGGAGGTTGTGGGACGCAAGTATCCCACCAAAAGTAAAATTTTTTGGGTGGAAGGCGATACATAGTGGGCTGCCTGTGATGAAAAACTTGGTGCGCAGGGGTATTAAGAGTGAAGACAAATGCCCGAGGTGTGGTACTGAGGAAGAATCGACAATACATATGGTCTTGAGGTGTGATGAAGCGAAGAGAGTGTGGTATATGTCCCCTCTTCGAGTTGATGTGGATAAAGTTGCTAGCCAACATTTTGGAGATTGGGTGGAGGACCTTACCAAGCGTAATCTAGCGGAAGATTGGTGGAATATGTTTTGGATGGTGAGCTGGCACATATGGCTAGCCAGAAATGCGTGGGTGTTCGACAAAAAACGCACGTCATTCATGGAAGTGGTTGAGAAGGCTGTGAGGGGGAGTATGGAGTTTGTTGCTGCAAATGAAAAATCCGAGGCGATATCAAGTGTGCCCCTCACCTGCTAGGTGGTATCCTCCTCCTGTGGAGGTTTATAAACTGAACTCGGACGCTGATGTATTCAAGTCTGGCCAGATTGGGATGGGAGGGGTGATTCGAGATAATGTAGGGGAGGTGGTGATGGCAACGAGCAAGCGAATGGATGGAATTGTGGATGCGGATGTGGCGGAGGCTCTCAGTGCTCGTCATGGGTTGCAAATAGCTCTGGAAGCAGGTTATTCTGCTCTGATCTTGGAGGTGGATTGTTTGAAGCTGTTCAACATTCTCAAGGAAGGGAAGATTGAATCTTCTTTGTTTGGTATGGTGGTACAGGATATTTTGCATTTAACTTCTCAATGTTCATGTATTAGCTTTAGCCATGTAAGAAGACAAGGAAATGTTGTTGCTCATACTTTAGCAAAAATGTGTAAGGAGATGGAAGGCTTGAAAGTGTGGCTGGAGGATTTCCCTCTTGAAATAGCCACTGCTGTAATGGTTGATTTGCAAGAGTAATAAAGTATGGGTTTCTGTTTTGCTGTCAAAAAAAAAAAAAAATTAGGTCGATAAAAAATTTCTTTTCAAACTTTAAAAGCTACCAGTAGCAACGATGCCTTCGCTTCTGAGTCACTTCATTTGAACCTTCTTGCTACCACACAAAAAGAAGGCGTAACACCTTTGAAACTATGAATCTTTGTTCTAGTGAGGCGAAAGTCGATCAATAGTCGAGCAACCTACTGCATATCTTTACATAGCGAGACATGATTTTCTTACATTCTACGGATTATCAAATATTTTACAGAAATAAAGGTGAGTGTTTTAAAAATTCTATACTATATGACATTTGGAAAAAATAGAGAAGTTTTACATTAGAAATGATTCATTTTCATTGATTTCATTTACATTTGTAACTAATCTAATAACTTTATTTTATTAAGACACACTAATAAATAGCAATTTTTTTTTTTGGACATCGAGAAAACTTACAAGAAATAAAAACAACAAAGCAATCAAAGGTGGAGTAGCGATAATTGCCCCTGTCTGGCATAATTAGCTAGATTATGTGCCAGTTGAACCTGTGAACGAGCTACCTTTGTAATCCGACACCATTGAAATTGGTGTCCGATCGAACGAATACCGCGGGGCGTCCAAGTGATCGAAATTGGATGTGTCAGTGGTTTAAGTAAGCTGCGAACGATAATCTCGGAATCTGTATGCACTGCTATTTTTTGATAACCTTGGCCTTGTGCCCAAAGCAAGGCCTGAAGACAAGCCTTAGCTTCAGCAAGGAGGGCAGAATCTGTGTGAATGCAAGTGCCTTCCCCTACCTGAGTGTTATTGCTTACATTGTCAGCCACCCAAGCAATACCTGCCAAGGATGACTTAGAAGCCCATGACCCATCAACTTGAATGTGTAGTTGTGGAACCCTGCAAAAAGAAGAGCCAAAATGTGCCATAAGGAATCCTGGAGGCCCTGGCCCTTGTTCCATAACCTGAGGAGAAAGCACAGGCCTGGCGAGGAAAGTGACATGTTGCTGCATGACTTGGTGTATAAGGGAGTTTAGGATATCACCATCAGGCCTGATGTTGTTGAAGACCAAGTTATTCCGACACTGCCAGATCGTCCACAGGGTGGCTACAAAAACAGGGAGACGATCCCCAGAATACCCATCCATGCGATAAATATATAAAATCCATGCAATAAGCCAATCTCTGAAGGACACATAAATGACTGAGTTGGAAATAATGCCCAACTGACTGGTCCGCCAGGCTGTAGTAGCCAGGGGGCACATCCCGAATAGATGTTGGCAAGTCTCAGGTTCCATCGCACAACAAGGGCAGTCATTCGAGACGGACATGCTACGAGCTGAAAGATTAGCAACTGTTGCTAAACTGTTGTGCCATAGTTTCCATAGAAAAATCTTCCACTTAGGCATGATGCGCAGGCCCCATAAAATGCGAAAAAATTTCGAATTCAGAGGGGGTGTCATGCTACAGATGTCAGTTTGTCGAGATAGTAAATAGTACCCAGATTTAGTTGTGTAGTTGCCCGAAGCTGTGAGAGGCCAGTACGGGATGTCAGACTGAGTACCCAGGCTTGGCAATTCTAACCCTTGGATAGCACAGGTCGTCTCAGGAGTGAAAAGAGAATGAAGTCGGGAAATATTCCACCCTTGCTGATGCGGTAAGATGAGTGAACCGGCAGTTACAGTAGCCGCAGTACGTAGTGTAATCTGATCGTGGAATATCGGTATTTGGCCATTAACCCATCTATTCTGACCCGTCCGTAGAGTTGAGTGGAGCCCAATTTTCCAAGCATAATTATCAAGAAGGATCATTTCAGCTTGACTTAAACCTCGCGCCCCCCAAGAACTCTGGCCTCGTAAAGGATGGAATGTAGAGAAGGTCGGATGAGTATGTAGCGGAGGGGAGGCGAAGACCTGGCTGAGGAGTAATTTCGAATTCCGATGAATACTCCAGACTTTTTTTATCAGTAATGCACGATTATGAAACGTCACACTACGTAGTCCGAGTCCACCAGCACCTTTGGGCATAGTCAAAATCTTCTTCCGTCTCCATGCAATTCCCTTACCTGATTGTTTTGTCCAGAAAAATCTAGCAACCATAGCATCCACCTTGTTAGCAATGCTTGTAGGAAGCAAAAACACAGAGAGTATGTGAGCAATTGAAGCAATGAGAACGGAGTTGATAAGGATCAACTTGCCAGCTTGAGATATGGGGGAGTGACTCCATGCGGTGATACGTTGTGAGATTTTATCCAATAAATAAGTGAAATGCTGAGTCTTTTTCCCCTGAATGTCCACTACTGGTGTGCCGAGATATGTTCCCATAGAATTTTTAGCCTCCAACTTGAGAATGCTTTTATACTCATTAAGCAGTCCGTCAGGAATATTAGGGCTAAATTTAACGTAGGACTTGGTTAGACTTATTATGACAAGTATCATTTGTTATAATGATCACTTTGTATATTAAGAAATTCGAGTAACCGATATATAATAGTCATGAACTCATTATGCTATTTTAAATTTTTGTTATGGAAATAATAAAACAACAAAGAATTAAAGAGCCACCGAAACAAGAATTTAACGTGCTTTACTAACAATGCGTTAGCTACGTTCATAGAGGAGAAAACGTTTTATTATCTTTTAGGAGAAAGAGAACATAATATAATTGTTAGATTGCAAGATATTAATTATAAATCAATAGGATGATCAATTTGATTAAAATTAATCGTGCCAAAAATCGAATGTTAAAGTTATGGCGCTGTAACATACACTGTATTTCAACTAAAATTAAGATTTCAAGATTGAGCTGAAACACCCTGCATAAGCGGATAATAAATAGCAATAGGGACACAAAAAGAGTTTTAACGTGGTTCAATCACTACTCCGAGATCTACGTTCACCAAATCTACTAATAGCAAATTTCCCTAATACCTCACTCAAGGTACAAAGACCCACTACTAATTCCAGTAGTGCCCCCAACACTTAACTATAAATGTTGTTAAGTTGAATCAAATACAAACTCATGTATCCAACCCAACACTCTCTCTAATTATGAAATTACAGAAATATTCTTCTCAAAAGAACGCTTCTTAATCAAGCAAGTTGAAGATACGATTTTTCCGAAGTAATTCACTTGGCAATGTCAGTAACAATGTGTTATGCTCTGTGCCATTGATTTTTGATTTTCTCTTGTAACGCTCCGATCTAAATTTATGAAAAAATTTCGAAAATACTAAAGAGATGGCGTTATATAGTTATGAATCTTCCTTGTTTTGAGATATAATAGAATCAATCAAGACAATAGCATATCTCTTAAGAATAGAAGTAATCTATTAAATAAGATATTATCTTCTAATTAAAATCTATTCTCTTTTAGGAGATTAGATTTTCATAAAAAAATTCAAAAAATCTTTTTTCTTATATGTAAAATTTATTATTATAAAATATGTTTGTTTTAATTATATATGCTACTAATTCTAGTAGTCGTAAATAATTATAATAATCACATTTTAAACAATATTTTACTCAAAGCACACATACTAACATTTAACCAAGTTAGTTAGTGTTACATAGTTTGCTACATAGAAAAATTTAGCCACTCTTCATTCTTCATTCTTCGAACTTGAGCATCTGATTTTCCAAAAGCAAACACTGCATCATAAGAATATATACAACAACACATGACACAAAATTGTTTATGTTTGTCATCATCAAAACTCTTAAGGTCATAACAATAGTATATGGGTTATAAAGTATCCTTTTAATTAACCTAAACGAAATAAGCCAAAGATAGGCCCAAAACATACAACAAAATAGCAAACCCGATTTGGGGCCAACTTGCGCCCTAAAACCCTAAAACTAGGGTGCTTCCCCGTGGACCGACTCGCTGACTGGGTAATGAGACCCATATGTTAGGTTGTTCGAAGCACCATATTGCATATATATTTAAGGTCTTCCAACAAAAAATATTCTAATAACATTATACTTTCTTATGTAATACACCTAGTACATACTATATAACTAAACTTCAACTTTGAAGATGCTTTAATATAAGTTCATTAACATATTTATTACAAAAGACATCGAGTGAAATCATGTTACAATCTTTATTGAATTTTAATATTTAGTCATTGTGGTTCTATAAGCTCCAATATGTTCAATTCACAATTACAATGACTTCCAATAAACTATATAGATTAATATAATTAGTCATAATTAACCTTATGTATGTCAAATTCGACTAAATAGAACAAAATATAAGATATTCCCTCCGATCCTTCTTTTTTAATCTACACACTTTGTACGTACTTTGACACTATTCACATAGCTAACTTTGACAATTATTTGTGATTGATACATAAGAAAAAAACTAGACGTATGTGGGATATTATTGTTGTATTTATCTTATCATTATATCTTTTATTTATTGACTTTTTATAAATTTTACTTGTTTGTAATCAAAGATATAAAAGATCAAAGATCTGTGATGACGGGGGTGAAATTCAAATTGTAAGACATATTGATCTTTATTGAGACACCTAAAATCAACACGATGGTCTGTGTAGGAAAGTTATACCGTATTACTCATGTTACCTAATTTTAAGAGATGAATTATACGAAGTATCTTTTAAATTAGTAGGATATAATTTAAGAGTTTATCATGTTAGATATTTGTACATAAGAGATTGTATGTTATCTTTGACTTTTACGTTTGCAAGTGCATGTTTAATTTTCTTATCATTAAAATTAATCATCAATAAGTAAAGATTCTAAAATGAATGATTTAAAAATATAAATGAGACTAATCTCAAACATTTTTGCACAATATAATTTGAATCATATATATAAGTTAAAAAAATTGAACATTTATATATTACTTCCTTCAGTGTTTATTAGTTTACCCGTTTCTTTTGCACAATGTTTTAGGAGAAACAATCTTGTGGGACATAGAAGGAAAGATAAACTATTATTTTATGTGAAAGTTGAATGTATGTGTGATAGAAAGTAAGTAGTCCCATCTATACAATTATCTAAAGCAGAAGAAAAAAGCTGACGTGTCAAGCTCACATTAACCGAGCAATTCTAGAGCTCCTCACAATTAAACGCTCAATGAGGGTGTCCACGTGGCAATGCATGTTTTTTTGGCCGAAAATTTAATGAAAAATGCAAAGGAATTCGGAAATTAATTGATTCATTTTTTAAATTAGGCAATTAATATCATGATCTCATAAGAGATTTCCGGAAATCAAGGATATTCCATTCATATATTAATGTGATTGAGAGTTAATTATGGGTATAATTACGTAATTCAAAATTCAAATTAATATTGGTGTTGACCGAAATTTTTAATTTCCATATTGGGTTTTTACGAATATTTTACTAACCAACTAAATACGGGAAGTGATTTAAATTGTCAATCAATCTTAATTATTGCCTCGCTTAATGGTAATTGTCAATCAATCAGTTAATTTAAATTGATACTATCCGAAATTATATTACCAATCAATCAATAGTTATTCTGATTGTCAATCAACCATAATTTTGGATAGTAATTACCTAAATAACGTAAATTTGCAAAATAAACATAACATTTTTTAGTATAAATAGTGTCGTTTTCTCTTCAAACATCCCCACTCATTTTCGTCTTTTCAATTTGCATATTGATGTCAACTTCTTCCCCTATCTCTAAGTCAAAATTATGTTCTCCTCGAAACATAATAGAAAATCCGTCCAAAACATGTCCCGCTAAAGTTGAATATTCAAATTTCTTAGATGTTGAATCTATGGTTTTAACACTTTTTCGTGGATGCCATATTTATTTCCACAATGTGTCCAGTATGTTCACATATCATTTTAATAAAAGCAGTGAAGTTTGGGCTTATGTTGAAGTCTTTAAGACAACAATACATGGATATCGCCCATATTTTGATTTTTCGAACATAATGTTATATGATCTACAATGCATTGCATCAAGAGCTTACAAGATTGATGATGGGTATTTTGAAGATATTGATTTAAACAATACGGAATGTTGTGGCGTTAACAACAAAATATTGGTTGATTATCTATCAATTGATTTAAACGTAGTAATTAAATTCACTATGTAGTTGTCATTACCATTTTTATTATCTATAACCTTTATATTTTATTTTGTTTCAATATTTATTTTTTAGTATGTAGTTGTAATAAGATTAATTTACATCTTTATGCCCTTTATCTATGTACTTATTTATCTTTTTCTCATGTCATTATCAATTTATTAACTACTTTGTCCCTTTTATGTATATTTAATATAAAGAGAGGAAACATATAAATAAAGGGATTATATATAATTATATTTTGATTATATAAATATACTGATACGAATTCAAATAATATAGTACATTTTATGGATTTTTTTTTTGGTTCGATTTTTGACCTGATGGCTGCATGGCTCCTCAAAGCCAACTGAGTTCTTGTGTATATATTCTCCTGCATCGAACAAAATTAAAAAGAAGAAAAAAAGGTAGGAAAGGAACATGTCAAGCATTCATTCACTCATACTTCCTCCGTTTCTAAATAAGTGCAACATTTGCATAGTGTTTACTATTCACAGTTTAAACTTTAATTAACTTTGGTGATTTACATTTTAGGAAAAACATAGTCATGTGGGATCTTGTTAGATTCGTCTAAATGTGAATTTTTTTAATATCAATTTTTTATAATTTTTACTTATTGATAATTAAAGATATTAATGGTTAAAATAATGCATTGGCAAACGTGAAAACAAGAAATGTTGCACTTATTTAGAAACAGAGGAAGTATTTTAGAATCTAAGTTTCTATCAAAGACTAAAAAATGTTCATTTTCTCTTTTATTTCCTTATGGTAAAAAAAAGCAAGTGAAGAAATATAAAAGACAACGCTATATTTATTGTCAAGGAGTCTATGAGCTTGCTTTTCCCTGTCTACAATTTTTTCACCTACTCAACTGTGTTTCTCGCGGTTGTTTCATGATACTATGCCTTTATGTACCATAAAGATACCTATCGCATAATGGAAAACGAATATAATGCTATTTTAATTAATTTATGTGATTGATATTAGATATTTTAATAATATTATACTAATTAACGGTATAATATTTTATAGACATGTGCGTGAATTAGTTAGATATCTGTATTATCATCATATCATCTATACTATTATCTAAAGTAAAATCCTAAATCCTACGTGGCAAGCTCACAATCACCGAGCAATTTTAGAGCTTCACAAACTAAAACTCTCAAATCGAGTGTCCGCGTGGCATTTTAGAATATTATGGCCGAAAATTATATGAAAAATGCAAAGAAAATCGTGATTTATGTTGATTGATTTTCTAAGTTAGGCAATTATTTTCATGATATCATATCAGATTTCTGGAAATCAAGGATATTCCATATATATATATATATATATATATATATATATATATATATATATATATATATATATTAATGTGATTGACGTTAATTGTGGCTACAATTACGTAATTAAAATATCAAATTGATATACTTTTGGCTGAAATTTTTATTTGCCATATTGGTTATGTTCGAAAATTTGACTAACCAACTTAAGATGATAAGTAATTTAAATTATCAATCAATCTTAATTATTGCCTCCTTTAATGGTAATTGTCAATCAATCAGTTAATTTAAATTGATATTCTTTAAAACTTACTAACATGGTAACAAAATTAATTAATCAATCAATATTTATGTTAATTGTCAATCAACCATAATTTTGGATACTAATTAGCTAATTGGTTTTCGAATGATGGCCGGATTTTTCCTCCATTAAATTAGGAAGACAATACTAATCAACGCCTAAAATCACGCTCGAAATTAATTCATTTCAATTTTTGCCAAATCTAAAGATTCGTTCAACACTCTGGTTGATATATAAATGACTAAATCACTGGAAAATAATACTCCATTACAGATTTGTTCAACGCCTAAGTAATCCCAAAAAATTGTGAATACAACAGCCCATCCCAGAGGTGAGAGAAAATGAGTGTAGCAATGAGAAGGAAAAAGCACCAGCAATTGAGGCAGCAAAATGAGACTTAACCCCGTCATTGTTGATCGGAAAAAGTGGTGGTCGGACAATTTAAGAGAAGATGAGAGAGAAAATAAGGGTTTAGCTTTCAATTAATTTGAATATTAAAGCAAAAACAAAATGTGAATCTTTATCAGTAATTCAGTATTATAGAATTTGAATGATAAACAAATCAAGAAGAATTTCAACAATAATAAGAAAAAGGAGAGGAATGGAAGTAGATTGAGGGGAGAGATAAAAGCAAGGCATCTGATTTTGATCCATATAAAACACTTACCATGATCCATATAAACAAATCTCAATTGCAATATATTGAGGGGAGAGATAAAAGCAAGGAATCTGAATATGAAAGAATACGATTTGGAAAAAAAATGGGGTTGAAGATAAGAGTGAGGTAGAAGAAAATAATTGGAAGATTTAAAATGTTGGAATTGATTGAAATCAAGTGCAAAATGATGTGGTAAACTACAATGAAGAGGAAGAAAATGGGTTTACATAATGTGAATATGTGATGGGTGTGTAATCATTTTCCTAAGTTTAATGTTACTGTTGCTTGGAGGGGTGCTTATTTTCCTAAGTTTAATGTCAGTGTTGCTCATCATTGTTCTTTTTATTTACAATAGAATAATTATCATCCTAAATGGAAAAGGGACAAAGATTAATTTGTGATTTTTTATGATTATCATTGCTTATAATCACTTGTGCCGTGGATTTAGAAATGATATTTTTTTATGTTATTAAATTTTTTTAATTTATTGAAATTCAAGTTATCATTATCATTGTTTATGAAAATGATTCTATTATGTTATTTAGAATTTTTATAGTGTATTATCATGATTAGGGATTATTTTTAAATATAATAGGCTTTTGTTTATTGAGTTATATACTCTATCCGTTTCTTTTTAATAGTTAGACTCTTACCTTTTCACGCTCACCAAGGTAAATATTTGAACATTAATAATATCTATAATTTTGCATTTGCAAAAATTTTAAAAAGTTGACATTCTAAAAGTACTTATTACATATCGAGATGAATCAAACAATATCGCACATGACTATATGTTTTTCTTACCCATTAATCACAAATAATAATCAAACATAAAATTGTGAATGGTATCAAAAACTCAAAGTGTAAACGTTAAAAAGAAAGGGGTAGAGCATCTGATTTCGATACTTATAATATATATGCATATAATTATATAATTTATAATTACATCTATGATAGTGAAAAAATCATATATATGTAAACTATGTTAGTGGATATTGATATTTCAATTCAAATAATGATGACGAACTAATGATAAAAATAATTATATTGATTCATATATATAATTATGATTATGTTTAGAAACATAAAAAGAAATGGTTATACACCATATGATTAAAAATAACTAACGTTCAATTATACAATTGTCATTCTAATTTTAATAAATTTTAAATTTGATTTGTACAATATGGCAGTACAATAAATTAAAAGATCTCACTATTAATAAGAAAAAATTGCTTTCATATAAGGATAGCTGGTTTAAAATTTTTGCCCACTTTTTCTATTGTTACTTCTTAGCTTATTATTATGTGAAAAATTAGGTAAGCATTATGTTATAATATGATTGCCGTAGTTTTGTTTTTTTTTGTAAAAACGATTATTCATTAATTAGATTGTTTGATCGACAAATTAGGTAAGAAATTTCTTGATTATTTTAGGTCGTTTTCCAATATCTTTTTCCGCAAGGTTAGCATTGTTAATTTAGCTGATTATGATTTTAGAAAGTGATATGAGAATTTTTAAAAGGCGCTACAAAATATGTTTTACCTATAATAGGTAAAATTGAATTCGATATAATATGTATTAGCCTATATAACAAACTGATTTATTTTTATGATTGATTGATCGCCTATATACTATCGAAATTGATTCCCTAATTATTCCTAGAAATAATTTGATTATGTAATTGAGTGTTAGTTGTGGGTTTCACACTAGCTTTCTTTAACAGTCGCGATGCTAAGAAAAATTAGTCTAAAAGTCGATCAATCAATTATGAAAATAATTGCACTTAGTGTTGTCAACCTGTTTTTCATATACCCAGTATTTACTATTTAGGGAGATTTATTTAGGGATAAATTAAATAATTGAAAATTAATACCTTCTTATTTGATGTGTAAATGTAGATAAACACCAAATAAACATATAAGATCAAATAACTGCAGGTTAACAAAAATAAAATTTGATATACTCAAGAAATAAGATCTAATAAGTTAAAATAAGGTTCAATAAGTTTGGCTAAATTCAGATAAGTTCAATCAATTAAGTTCAGAAAAGTTAAAATAATTTTTGATAAGTTGACAAAAAAAAACAAGCCAATATACTTACAACGAGAATTTAAATGCTAGAAAAGTTATTCAAAAACAGCTAACTATCATCATTATCTTCTATTTTAAATAACACATGCGATGTTCAAACAATGAAGTATACACTAACACCACAACGACTATTTGATATTATATCAAGTCATGTGGAAATGAGGTTATAAGGTGAGTTGTAAAATTAGAAAGGAGCCCATAAGGGTTAAGAAAGAGGAAAAAGTAGTTAAAAGGGACATGATATAAAAAATGAAAAAAAAAAGTATGCAATTTTTTTGAGATGGACTATAGAGAATCTAAATACTTATTAGATTAATGTTACATGATTCACTCCCAATCTTTATATTACATGTACTCAAAGTTGATAATGTATAATTCTGATTCCGTAAAGTATTTTAGCCAGATTTTGAGCATTATATAGATGGATAGGGTGCTTTAACAAATAGATTATAAGATATAGAATTATTCTGAGTATTTTAGCCAGATTTGAGTATTTTCGCCTTATATAATTATAGATAGTCTATATAATTAAACAAACATATTATAAAACATAGAATTATTTTCATGAGTTATGATATAGTTGGATACTATGTTGGAGCTAGAAAATATAGCCATAGATACTAAAAAAATTATATATTATGAAGATCGACATAAACGCATAACATTTGAGTGTCCAGTTGGTCATAAAATAGTTAATCAATTTTTTTGTTTAATGAATACTAACCTTCTATGCATGCAATGCGTGTGTCGATTGTTTGGGTCCTACTCTTAATAAATTTTATCTAAATATAATTTTAAAAGTATGATTTATAATTGTTGTTGTACAAACTAATGTAAAGTGATTAGAAATTGTAATGAACATTTAGATATAAGGTCTTATAGTCAATTTAAATTTGTAATTTTTTTAATTAAATAACTATTTTTCTAATTGTATCAAGTTACTTTGTTAATGCACGGGAGGAAGAAGAGGAACAGACAGTTTACAGTAGCCAGCAACGAAACATTAGCTCACGATGGCGCAACACAACACATGCAGAGGAGATCCAAGGGATCAACAACAGCGGTGGCGCCTTAACAGTAGACTAGACCTAGGGAAACAGAGAGAATTGCCATCTTTGATTGCATCTGATTGGATAAATAAAAAATAATGGTTGGGGGTGATGAGATAGGAGAGTGATAATTATTTTGTAGAGTATGAGAGAGAGAAAGAGAGTGAGTGTGGTTGTTGAACTTCAATTACCCAATGATAATGTTAACACTTAGAATAAATCATAGCATCACACTCAAATTTATTGCCCGGGCCTAAGTGTACAAATCGCAATTCACAAGTGTACAGAGGAAAATTCCAAGTCTCTATATATGAGTAATAAAAAAAGTGGGTAATGGATAGTGGTTGTATGATCAAAATTATTACTCCTATAATTATTTGGGTAATAATGTAATAGCAGTATCAGGTAATCAGTCGTACTCAAATCGCAATTTGCAAGTGTATAATAGGAGTAATTTGCAAATCTGTCTTACTCTTTACATGTATACATTTTTTTTGTAGAATGTACAAAGGGAAATGTTGTATATGAAATCACAAGTGTTAGTACATATGTAAAAATTTATCATCTTACATAACTAAGTGCTTACTTTTGAATTTGTGCAAATTGAACTGGAAAGTTTTATTTTATTAATATTAGGTTACAAATTCCAATTCAAGTGATGGTAAGTGCTAAGTATATTCCAATAGGTATTACTAATATTAAGTCATTAAAATGAGTTTTGCAGTTTTATTTTTACGCAACATAATTGAGATAAGGGTGTAATTTGATAGAAGATTGAAAAGGGTAGCTGAGTCTTTATTATTATATGCCACTAAATTTACCAAAAAAATTAATCACATGTAACACTCTAATAACTTTATGTGAAATAATGCTGAAATTATGCTCCTAATGTAAATTTGAGTCGTTACAACCATTTTGTCTTTTAACCATAGAAAAGGACAAGGTTAGATATTATAAATTATAATGTAATAATAATATTAGGCTATTTTCGGCGGTGATGGATCAAAGGAACCTAATAAATAAATAATCATGTTCTGCATGGCTGGGATAGGTAGAATGTACATGGAGCTTTATAGGGATCATAGTTAGGTACAGGTGATTAAGGATGAAAAGAATAGGCGTTGTTTAAATCATATAATGCCTAAGTATTTATAATTTTTGTAAGAGATATTCTACTGAATTTAAATTTATTCTGGTGAAAAGATAATAAGTGACAATTGAATGCTTCTCTTCGTTTCCCCTCAAAAAAAAGTGATGATTGAATGCACAAGTTGAAATCGAAATATAATTTTGTAAGATATACATTGAGCCGAGTACGTAATAAATAAAAAATGCGGTCATCGATTGTGGATATTAATTTTAGGTTGTTATGTATAATATTTTGTGTGGGTTTTTTTAGTTATTTCTAATTTCTGTACGAGTATTTGAGTTAACTCATATTGTAACAATTATTCAATAACGATCGTTAAATTTGTGCTAAACGTAATGTGAGTCAACTCTATCGCAAGTAAATATATTGATTTCTTTTCTATTGATTTGGGACAAAAATAGATGCAAGTAAATGTTTTATATATTATAGATATAATTTAGTTAAGCAAAACCCATATAACTAGATGAAAATCTTGACAAGGAAATTACATAATGGTATTTCATGTTCAACAAGCACATGCCAATCAGAAAATTTTGAGGATGGTTCTTATTAACCATAATTTAAGTTCTATAGCTTTGTCATGTTAATTAATTTATTTATATAGCTGTTGTTAAATTGCTTCAATTATATATATTAAGGATAAACGTATTGAGTTTATATATAGTGTAATTTCGCCATAATATATAAGGGATAATCAAATTCTAATAGGAAGTGACAATACGCGTGGGATTTATTTGGTGTGACTTTTAGAAGAATAATTTAGATTGTGATGTAAATGATATCCATGACTTTATACAATATAGCACCAACCATGAAAAGACAATAGATGTAATTAAGTATACCTTTAAATACTATTAATACTCAAGCATATTGAAAATATTAAAATTTTGCGTGCAACCTACACGAGACTCGAGAGTATAGCAGTATGTCCTAAATGAATATAATTTTTCAACAAAGTAGTAACAAACTTTAAAAATAATTTTGGTGAAAATACTACTCTCTCTATTTTCTTTTGTTGTTCCTATTTGGAATCGGAAAAACAAATACAACTTTTTAAAATGGGGTACATTCCATTATTTGTTTAAAAAAATTATCTAAAATACAGATTATAAGCCTTTGAGTTAATCTGCTAGGCAACCAATAACACAAAAGTTTGAGAGGTAAAAGGTTAAATATTGATCATCAGTGTGATAAAATTTGTTGCAGCTTAAAACAATGGAGATTTAAGTCATAAATTACAATATGTATGAAAATAATTTAGAATAGAACAACATAGTGAAAGTTCCCGATGGGGATACATGAACAACCAAATCATATGAAAAGGTATTGTACTAATTTCTCGAAATAAGTCATAAGGCAAAATCTTATAACACAATCAGTGGCGGATCCAGGATTTTGCAGCTGGTGAGTCACCATCGTCCACAACAAAATATCAATCAATAATCAATGCATGAATTTAAAACTAATATTTCATAAAAAGTTTCACTCTAGAACTAATACTCCGATCCAATTTTTCGAGATTTTAACCATATTCATAAAAATGTGTTTTCATTTAAAAAAAAAACAATTAAATTAAAGACGAACTAATACAAGATACTCAAAACACGAGTTTTCAAATATAAAACTCAAGATTAGCTAATTTCAAGCCAATGGGTACATTGGTACCACAATTTTAAGTTTTTCACCACACCCATCTAAACTTTTCTAATTTTATCAATTAAAACTCATTAGGGTAATTACCTCCTTGCAAATTAACTAAAATCCATCAACAAATTACAAAGTCAACAGAAAAAATATATACAAAGTGAATGAAAAAAATACATGTAGATTGCAAACTATGGCGTCTAGGGGTGGCATAATGCAATGGTGTTGCAAGGCATGATAGGGAGGTGAAAGGGAATGTAGGAAGCGGGAACAAAATGGCTCAATGGCTTAGTACGAGAGGTGGTCAAATTGTGAACTAATCTAATCTTCTAAATGAAGTAGTGGGCAAAGCGAAAAAAATTCAATTAATTTTTTTTGTAAAAAAAAAATACTGCGTCACGTGATCCACAATGATATTAACTACATCAACTGCTAAACACACGGGTCATAAACCATTTTCAAAGTATTTTAATACATGCTTATAGAACTCTACATCACAAGATACTATTCATACAATGATTTAGGAAAAACATCATAAAATCTCAAATTTGTGGAACAAAATTTCCTGTGTAATTTGCACAGGTCTAAGAGCAAATTAAAATTTACATTTATGTATATAATTATCTTTTATATTCCTAACTTTTATATCATTTATTTGATGGGTTAATGGGTTAAATATTTTCACCCTGATTTTAGGGAAAATAACATAAATTCTTAAATTTATAAAATAAAAACCCACGCAGCTGAATGGGTATAAAATTAATATCATGGCTAAGCGGGCAACCATCACTAGGTGGTCAAATATGATGCATCTATGATGCAAGAAGGCAAAATAAGACTACCATAAGTGGTTGTTGATGCTGGCGTATGACGGAGTGTTATTGGTGGTGCAAATTGTGATTTTATACGAGACTCTATGGGAAGCAATAGACAGAGCAAATATTATATATTTATATCAACTCTTTTGAAAAATATAGGTGGGTCATGTGAGCCACCATGACATTAACTATATAAGCTACTGAACACACGGATTATAAGTTAGTTTCTAAAATAATCTCAATACATGATTATGAAATTTTAAACCATAACTTGATATTCACCACCATGATTTTAGGACAAATTTATTAAATATTCAATTTATAAAACAAAAAAATTTCCCGTGTAGTTTGCACGATGTACCGGAAGTTACTGTTATTTTCAGAAGCAATGTCAGGAAAAAGTATTTACCCCAAGAATGACACTAACCCCGTTTAACTCCACTAAATTTCCTATCAAATTTGATAGACGACAATTTCCTTTATTAATTTGTTTTGCTATGACTATGAATAAAAGTCAAGGACAATCTATGTCTCATGTAGGATTGTATCTCTCGAGACTTGCTTTCAGTGATGGACAATTTTAAGTTGTCATTTTCAGAGTTACAAGCAAAAAATATGTCAAGATTGATAAAGAACATGGTTTGCGTACAAGCACAACAAATGTAATGAAGTGTTTGCATAAACATATAAATTAATTTGGAAATTTCATTTGTAGTTTTTGTTCTTCACCATTCTTATTTTATGATTGTGTGTAAAACAGTAAGTTATGAAAATGTTATTATGTGACTTCTTTTAAATATATAATAAAGTAATAAATACTCCCGTGCATCATGTACGGGTCCTAAAACTAGTTATAAAATAGAAACAAAAGAAATGAGTAAACTAATAAGGGACATCCCAAATATAAATACTAATAAACTAATAAAGATCGGAGGTAATAAAGGAAAAAAAGCAAAAATTAGCAAGTTATCACTTATCAGTTATTATTACAAGTAGATGGTCGTCGGTAGAAGTAATTAACTAAGTCTTATAAAAAAAAAAAGTAATTAACTAACGACATAATATTGCTATTCCCTAATTGTCTTTCCTAGTTGGCCCATCAAGATTGCACTTCTGAATGGCCAAACAACACTGGCAGATTCTTGCACATGCGAACGAACAAAATCTCTCCTTTTTGGTTGTTCATCATATGGGATCAGAATCTTTACCCTACTTCTATAGCTTGTCGATATTTCATTGGGTATCGACAAAGCTGACAAGGATTAAGAAATTAGACCTCATAAAGTTTCACTATAGAAAGTAAAACTTTTTTCTTAATAAGTAAAACCTTTTAGTCGCTCCATTTTTGTTTAGTTCCTCACTTCATCTTTCGAAAAACAAAAAATAAAAAAATATAAGAGAGAAATTGAAAAGTAGAGAGAAAAATCAAAAAGTGAGCGAAGATATTAAAAAGATCATGATGATTAAAAAAGAACAAGTATATGGAATATGTTATCAAGAATAGAAAAGACAACAATGTATAGATTTAAGTTCCGTTTTGATTCAACTTATTTCGATTTATATGAACTTGTTTTATCTTATCTGAACTTATTTTATCTGCACTTATCTTATCTTATCTTAAATGAACTTATATTCTAGTTTAATATGTTGCTAGCATAGTTAATTTGTTCTATTTAACTTATTTTATCGAAACTATGAACTTATTTTTTCTGAAATATGTCGAACATAATATAGCCTAAAATGAAACAAATCAAAAAAGAAAGTGTCTAGACTAAAAAGAAACGAAAGGAGTACAAATTATTCTCCCTTTCTAATTTTAATCTATATTTCTCTATAATTGACACTGTTATATTCTTTTTTTTCCTTATAAGGAGAAGTATTCTATCTAAAAAATCTCACGCATATTAACACTACTTAATTTTACGAATAAGGTCCTTGAGAGAGAGAGAGGGGGGGGGGGGGGGGAATAGTAAGAGTCATTATCCCGAAAATGCCTGGTGAAGTTTGAGGCTGTAACCTTGATTTTATAACTTGTGAGATACAAACTTTATTATTCAACACTGCATCAAACATTTTTTTGTTTATCCTATTTATTTTTTAATTTAAGTTTTTCATTGTACTTAAATATTGTACAAATAATGTCAGGCAATACATAGGATTGACAAAAAAAACTTTATTAAAATTCGACATATTCTAGGAGTTAGGAAACACAGGAAAGGCCTATATTATATACAAATTCAGATAAAACTTTGGCCTAAAGACAAGATATAGTTGGTGGAAGTCTTCATATTATATTCCGTGAATATTTATGAGTCTATATATAAAGACCATTGATTGAGGGGAGTTTGACCATATATAATACTAATAAAGTTATCATACTAAAATCAATTGGTTAGAGTTGAAGTAGCAAACAAGCCTTTTACCTTGAATATCCCCCCCCCCCTCTTTTTTACAACGTGGGACTATAGTGATCTTAACTTACTTATAAAGGTCTTCTTTCTCTTAACGTTCACCCACTACAAGAAAATACACAGTCAACGACTGCTCGAAGCCGTCGCTGTTTTCTAAAAAACCGTCGCTAATAACAGCACCGACGGCCAGCCGTCGTTGATTGACCGACGTTGTTAATTTAGTCGCTAATTTAGGAATTAACGACCGTCAAGCCGTCGGTGCCATATCAACGACCGTTTTACTTACTCATCACCGACTGCTTCCCCAGCCGTCGTTAATTAGGCAACACCGACTGTTTATAGCAGTCGAAAGATCACCGACGGTTTTAAACCGTCGTTGAAGCAATGACGTTTGAAAGCGGGCGTTGTCTTAGCGACGACTGTAAACCGTCGCCATTTTCTAAAGCCATCGTTGTCTAAAAATTTCGTGGCAGCACTACTTTCTTGTACAACGACTATTTATCCGTCGTTGTTTTGATATTAAGCCGTCGTTATTTTTTATTACATTAATAATATGATAATCTTCTAAAATATAATTAAACATGTACCTGCTGCACCTGCACGACAATACCGATATATACTACATTAAACTTGTTCCTGCATCGTCTCTTTTGCATTCTATATTTTAAACTAAAAAAATATGCAATTTAAACATGAAATAAATTAAATTTATATACATAAAATACATCCCCATATCGAGGAATAAAGTTGAAGTCGAGTTTAACAAAAATATATATCGACAAATCTAAAATGTAATAAGGTGGATGCCGATAAATATAGACACTAAATGTCTATAATTAGACAAACTATCTAGATTAATTATATGTACGCAAAATAGATCCCGATGTCGGGAAATCAAGTCGTTGCTCCAACATTGCATAATTGCTTCAATTCCTCGATTAAGGGACTCATTTGTTTTTGGGTTCAGCATACACTGCCAGAAACTGAGCTGAAAGTGCAAAAACAAAAAGCACCTGTTAGGAATGCATACATCATTTTTCTCAGTAGTGCAAAAGTTGTTTAAACCATGATGTTTCTCAGATAGGCCACCAAGAACAAAACTTCGAGCTGCCGACCGAGCATTATCAGTTGTTTCAGCCCATATCGTGCTCAACTGCAAGAGTTCAGAACAATTTTAGTCATATCTAAAGAATTTATATAGGGCCAAGTAAATGGTAACGCAGGCAGTAGCGAAAATTCATAAATTTAAATGCAGACACTGAGCAGATAATAGTATACCCAACGCCAAAGGCTGAAACAATTCTCTACCACATTATTCCTTTGCCTTCATTTACATTTTTCAGATGTACACAAGTTTACCCTGGTCGGCTATTTGATTACAACATCAAATGAGGAAAACCAAATAAAGGAGGATTAATGCACCACCACATATTAACATTAGTCGGAAGCATAGAAATGAGTTGTCCAAGAAGAAAATAAAAACATAATTAAGAGTACAGAGTATTTGAGTACAATTTTTTCTCGTTAGCTCAAAATACTAATATCCTATTGACTCCAAGGACCATCACTTTCCAAGCACCATCTTCAAAAAAATTCCATGTTTCACATGTAACCAATAAGTATATTAGAGAAAGGCTTAGCCATAACACAGAATGATATTCCTGAACCTTTTCTAAACTTAGAATCTTAGGACAACATTGCAATTTAGAGTATTCAGAGTTTAAAATTTCATGGCCAGCAGCAAGTCCCCCATGATTGGCATCACCAGGAAGTAAACGCTACATTTATAAGATGCACCTAAGAATTGTCCAATCACTGATATCAGAAACATTTGTCAATTAAAGTAATATAGGACTTCAGGCATCATTATCAGTCACCCAACCAGCCACTGGGGATCACACTTGTGCAGACACAATGACTTTATGTGGTTGCTGAACTTAACTGTGATGCTTCAAACAAGCAACTTTAACAATTGTTTTACGCAAAGAAAGTACATGAGTCCCTAATAGAAGACAATTTAACTATAAGCACGATGAACTATGTTAAATGTCTAAGTTGACAATATTTCTTATCAACTGTCAAGCAATAGGCCAGTCAGTCATCTTTTGGATCAAAGTCCAAACAGAAAAAGTGTACTGCTAATCCAGGGGTAAGGCTAATAAGCCTTATTGCAACTTAAGATGGACAACAATTCAAACAGAAATGTCGACATGTCAATTTCTACCAATTCAATAGGTCACATGGACACATGGTGACTTATATCCTTCTCAAAAGAAGGTTGTAAATTACTAGACATTCAAATACTTCATAATTCCTATTGCTACCTCTTGGCAGATTCCCCACAAGATAGACACGAAATCAACTCGAACCCAACCTCATTTGATCAATTTATCATATTATGTATTTATCATACATTCTGCATAGGCCATACTTGGTAGACAGATAATTTTATAATGTTTGTAAAAGATCAAACAAAACCAACATGAGACCAAACATGAACACTACACATTTACCCAAATTTCTAGCTCTAAGATCACAAAGCCAATATGTGAGTAAAGAAGGTGCAGGCAGGGAAGCAAATTTGAATCTTTGGCTATGTTTCTCAGTAATCTGTTGCCTGACACATTTTGTTTTTCATCATGCCAACAATAACAATAACAAAGACTTAATCCCAACAGGAGCAGTCAGCCTTGAGGTTAGTATGCAAATTCAAAAAGTATAAAGTTGTAAACGAACGAAGGCCTTACCCAATCACCGATTACAAAAATATTGGATTATGGAGTACTCTCTTCTTTGCAAGGGCGTACGCATCCATCAACGCAAGGTCAAAGCTCCATATTACTTGAAACCCATGGAAGCAATGAGATAGCTGCAAAGGCAATATGTGTTTCAGACATTCATCCCAAAAACACCTTCAAACATAAGAATGAAGATATTAGAACTAGCACTAAACTATCAAGAAAGGCTAATGCTTATAGAAATTTATCAGCTATATTAAGACGCTTCCTGAAAGCTTCTATCAGAAGAACTGAAAAAAATTATAATCAATCTTCTGATATAATGGATGGAAACTATGAGAATAAAAGATAACTTTGCATATTTGTTGCTTTTAAGGAGCCTTTAAAGCAAAAAGAGTAGGAGAGGGAAAAACTGAGACTAACAACAAGTAACAATATGCAAAAAATTTAACCATCAGCAAGCTAAACAGTTATAGTCTTTTGCTTGTACAAGTTTTTCAATTCTTTTTGAACAGATGCAGTTTAATCTTGTGCAGGTTTTTTTCCCATTAACATAACATAAGGTCTGTTGACGACAATGAATTCTGGATTGATGAAGCTATAATCTCTTTCTTGGTAATGTTAAATCTCTTAAAAGATTCTAACACAAATTTCTGTTGAACCATATTACTCCGAGTCCACCATTCTCGATAAAGAACAAAACAACATCAACAAATTAAACAACAATTACCAAAGAGAGAATGTATGGACTGGACTGGACTGGAGGAAGACGCGGCGGAGGGAGTAATGAATTTCGCGGCGCCGACGTAAGGTGGTTTGTGTTGGCCACCTATATCCAAAAACCCAATTTTTAGGGTAACAAAATTTTTTTAAAAAAATTAATAAACAAAGAGGGGTAGAAATTACCACCGGTAGGGTGGTTTAGGTCACCTGTCGCCGGTCTCCGGTCGCCGGAATTCCTTCAATGCAGTTCAGTGGTGGTGGTGCGTGTTTCGCCGGTTCGCAAAAACCTTCTCAAAAACGAGTAAACAGTTCAGTGGGAGGAAGTTTAGAGAAAGCAGTTGCGAGTTTGATGCAAGTGGTAAATAATCAACGACCGCTTCTACTAATCAGCGTCAGTTAACAGCCGACGCCTAAACCCTAATAAATCTAAAATTTAAATTAGTTAGGGCACGACCGCTTTAGACTGTCGTTGAAATGAGCATGCGTTTTACGCCGTCGCTGTTGCATTTAAAAGCCGTCGGTGGTGCCGACGACTTAAAACCGTCGCTAATTGTCAGAACAACGTCTGTTTTTACAGCAGTCGCTGCGAAGCCGTCGTTGATTTGGCATTTTCTTGTAGTGACCCTGACATGCGAATCTATATAAATTTTTATTTTAACACATCCCCCATCTTGATAATGGGGTAAGCCAGCAAGATATTCGTCTAATTTGATACCATGATATAGATTCTCGTTGGAGAGTAGTCTGACCATATTCAAACTCATTAGAGTTTTATATTTGAATCAATCATTTATTGATGAAGAGGTGGAAGTAAATATCTAATTCCATATATTGATTCCACTATTTTTCTTCTTTAATATGCAATAACTAACTAGTCTCAACTCACACATATGAGGCTTTTTATATTAACAAATATCAAACAATGCATAAGATATACGAACCTTTGATATCATGAGTTAGGATAGGAGCATTATCTTAGTATCATATATGCATCAATTTTGTAAAGTGTTGGGATATGATACCTAATATTATAAATTAATTGGAATAATGAAATGATAAAAATATTAAGACCTAGCTTATTATTATTCCATCTTATAAACTACTTATGTTGACCCTTTATACCCAATGTTGACTCTGTGTTCTAATGAATTAGCACGAGTTATATAAAACTATGATCTTATGAAGATATTTCAAGACAAAAATCAAATAGAATTAAGTTTTTTTTGTAATCAAATAATAGTACTATCTATCATTATTCCATTGTATGTACTTGCAACTTTTTTTGTCTATATTCTAACAATATCATGGTCAAGATAATGAAAATAGTCAAACTATGACCCGGTATGACGGACATGATGTAATTAATAATAATTGAAAGAACTTACTAAAACTTTAATTTAAAACTATTTGACTCAAACTTTATCTCAGTATATCACGATTTAAGCGACTAACCCCATATATTGCTAGCAAATTGGTGTGTGTTTTGTTGGACCCCATGACAAACATACCTAACACTAAGAGAGTCAAGTTGTGACTTGTTGTCTATCGTAGAGAAACAGAAAGGTTACTAATTATCCAATTTTGGTCATCTCCAAGAGCAAAAAGTTTCTTTTGCCTCCTCATTTTTGTAAGTGGAGCAAAACTAATTAGTGGTAAGCAAGCATACAAATCACCCATACGAAATTATGGGCCATTATCACATTTTCTTCGCATCTTTTTTTACAAATTGTCTAATCAATTCCATATATACATAACCTTTACTTTCTTTGATAGTGATGAATAACAGTCTATCCCACCCGCCATACTCTATAGATTGATTTTTATTTCTCAAAGTTGTTGAAACTGTTTAATGTACTATCTTAGATCAGAGTTATGTGCCTATTCTTCACATGAAGCAAGAACTGCAGCCATATAACACGTTTAAATCTTATTGAAGTAACTTGTTATATGTGCGATGTGGCCACCATATAACACGTTCAAATCTTCAAACACCCTCCCCCCCCCCCCCCCAACACACACACACAGGTTGTATAGTCTAGCCGCTAGTAGTTCAAAAATGAATGAGTATTTAAGTGGAGTAGTTTAGTTATCTAGTAATTATTTATCTTCTTTAACTGTAAAAAACATAAAATAGTTTGTCTTACCACAATACAAATACTTCAATACATCTAACTTATTATTGAAGTAACTTGATACATTATTGAGATAGCTTGTTGTTACATTATTGAGATAGCTTGTTATTATGCTTAAAGATTTTGTTTATATATCTATAGGGATAACTTCTTATAGTATCAAGTAATAACATGCATGATGCCCATCTTGAAAAAAAGTGAGTGTCATATAAGATTAGCATTAGCTCTTCTATAGAATAAAATGACTCACATATAGGTTCACTGTTCACTATCACTACTTACACGAACATCACTCAATAATCTTGGGTAATGAACATAGCTTATGCAGTGAGTAGACTGAGTCGATATACTCATAACCGTAGTAATGAACATTGGAATTCTCTTTATCGTCTTCTCGGATACCTAAAAGGAATTGTTGATTTTTGTTTGAATTACTCTAAATTTCCTGATGTACTTGACGGATATTGTGATGCAAATTGGGTTTCAGGTAACGATAAGATTAGTTCAACTACTGGTTATGTGTTTAGCCTTGGTGGCGGTGCTATATCGTGGAAGTCTTCGAAGCAGACTTGTATAGCACGTTCCACCATAGAATCTTAACTTGCACTACATTTCTCATCCTTATGGTGCATGGTAGTGCCCTTTAAATCCATAGTCTATTGGTGGTGCTATTGAGATGCACTTGATGGATTTATATTGTGAGGTTGAGTTTTTGCTCTTAATGGTTCCATATCCCTTCGGAGTGTTGTTGTTGAGAAACACTTGATGGACTACCTACGTAAGTGTGGAGGTTAAGCCGCTATCTATGAAAGACTAGACTGTCTTTCTAGAACACTTATGAGATCAAAGGAATGTGCATGCATGGCTATAAAGCGCTTATGATGTATCGCGGAGACTGCATGATCTTAATTAAGGTAGGTATGTGTTGTGGGGGTATCGATGGAACTCTGGTGAGTTCAAGAGAAATTCACTCACTAGAAAGTAATCACTATGTATCAATTCAAATCGAAAGATATTGATGCTTAAATACTTTCATTTCCTTAACCAGGAATTTCTTTTTGCTTTCCAGAGCCTTTGTGGGGGATTATTGAAATCAAGGCTTGAAAAGCCTCTTTTACTTTAAAAGTCCCACATCGCTTGTGGGAGGGAATACTCCCTTGTTTATATATTCCCTCCCTTCTTATGTTTATTGAGTTGGTTACTTGAGATGCTTTTGTGGTTAGTTATCATTCTTGGAGTTGGCTTGCTACCACACGCGCGCGCGCCGTCTGGACAGGGCGCCTGGGTTATGGGAATAGAGCTGAGTTGGAGCTTAAAATTTTGGTCCTGGGATTGAGTGTGTGTGTAACGGCTTTGCAGACTGTAACGTTTTATAATGTTACAGTATTTATGACAATCTCTTGATATCCTCCCCGATTTTACTCACTTTCATTTTTGGCCTGATTTCTTCCTATAAAATCAGTCTCACGCATCATCAGTTCAGATACACAAAAAGCATTCTTTTCTCTTCTGTTCCTGGGTACGTGCTAATCTCCATAGCCTGATCTGTTAGTGCCTTAGTGGTGACAGTTTAGGTTGATGTGTTAACCTTGAAGAGCTCCCGGACCAGTGTCGATAACCACCATTATCGGGCCATAATTGATTTCAAGTCAATGCTCTTGCCATTGCAATTATCAATTTCTAACATAGTAGCTTCTTTCCCTTGGTGCATGCCCTGTTTACACCAATATGTGCTTAACTTCAATCAATCTCTAATTTCAAGGATATATGACAACAGAAAAGTTTTGTCAATCAATATAATGTCAAATATATTTATAAGACATTCATTGCAGATATTCCTTCCTTTTCAGTGTACCACATATCGTTCACTTTTATAAATTCATTTTGTTAGGTTTGATCAATATTTTATATTGATTTTATCCTTATAAATAATAATAACTTACTGTTACTGATTTTTTGGTTGATCATATAAATAGGTTAAATGAACATCAGTAAGAAAATTCATGATAGGTTATCTATTAATACGGTTGACACAACAATCCTGCTTTTATAAAAAAAAAATTGTTAACTTATACTCCCTCTGTTCCAAAATATAGTTCACATTTTATTTTGCACAGTCTCCAAGACGTACATTTGACCTACGATATCTTTTATTTCTTATTAGTAAAAAAATATAAAAAGTTGATATTACGAATTTACACAATGAAACGAATCTAACAAGACCCCTCATGAATATGTTTTTTTTATACATTAGTAAGAATATTTGGTCAAAGTTTTTAAAATTTGACTCCCAAAATAGAAATGGGAACTATATTTTGAGACGGAAGGAGTAATATAATTGTGATATAAGATTTTAGCGGTCTACTTGGTAGTGTTACGATAATAAAATTTTAAAGTGAGCTTTTAAGGAAAGTTTTATGTCAAGATCCGTGAAAATGAATAGTAATTCAAATTCATAAAAAAAATAGGGTTGATATTAATCGTCCGAGGCTTAAATAAGGTTCTCCCCTCCTCCTCTTATTATCTTTTGGTGAAAATGGGGAAACTTACATGACAGTATAATACAAGTTATTACAATTCAAATTATAATGTCAATACAAGTTGCAAATTTGCTTAAACAAACTAGTCCTATATGTACGTGATGCGTGCGAAAACAAATAAATGGTTAATTGTGTAATAATATATGTGAAAAATTATTTATAAAGTTCATTGTATATTTTTCTTTTGTCGAAAAGCTAATAAATCAACGATGATGTAAATATTTTTGTTAATTGAGGATATAATGATAAAAGGTGGTGAATTTGTATTTTATTCCTTAACGGGTATAATAGGAATTATCATTTTTGGTGTCCCCCTCCTCTTCCCTTATATAATAGAGATGCAAATATTTAGGATAGTGGTGAGCCTAACCAGCAGTCAAATTTCATAATTGCCCTGCAATTTCATATTCCCTTTGTTCTTTTTCTTCCCAGGTTGATTGTAAGAGTTTATCAATGTAGTTGGTAAACCTTAAATATCTTTTATTGCATATTATTAAAAATGATAATAATTCAATATTAATAATTGAACAAATCAAACAAAATCCCGCAAAATTATATTTTTCTTTTATATTGTGAAAATTGTTAGAAAACTCTCTCTAATTGTGAATATTGTCAATACTATAAATATGAATAACAAAAAGAAACGGAAGGGGCAATTCAAACGTTTAGAAACCTATTCATTCTTGTAAAATACTTCCTCTGTTTCGTAATATTGGCAACATTTTCTATTTATATGTTGTTCACTTTGTTCCTCAATATCTTTATTCATGTATAGATAATAATCATTAAAAAGTTGGTATAATAAAAATATGTATATATTAAGACGAATCAAAGGAGCAAATGTTGTATATACGCTGCACTTGACTATATTTTTCTTTATGCATTTTTACAAAAAAATATTTTTTTCTTATAAGGTTGTAAGATAATCTCTATTATATAAGGCAACACATGGGGGACACCAAAAAATAAAAATAAAAGAATAAAAGAAATAAAATAGGGAGATAACTAACTGCGTCATTTGAATGAAAAAGGGGGGAAAGTAGTAAATTTAAACTAAATATCAATTTTTTGAGAAAACAAAATATAAAGACAGTTTTTCTACCCAATTAATTTTATTTTCTACTTCATATGTTATTATCCTATCACACATTATCGCGCGCATAGCGTGCATGTAAGACTAGTATAGAATAAAGTCAACAATGATTACTATGCATGTTGCATTTAAGAAACAAAGAAGTATTAGATATTGAATACTCCTAACATTTAAATTGCATCAAAATTCTAATTGGTCTTTCATGAGTTCATATATCATAACATGAAAAAACGGTGAGGTATAGATTGGGGAAAGCCGGATAGAGCTGTACAGCTAAATGTGGGCCGTTGGTGGCCCATATGGTAAAAGGAGATCTCATAGAACTAATACTCCCACATAATCACATAATACATCAAATTTCGGTAGTCTGTTGGTGTTTTTTTTTTTTTTTTTTTTTTTTTTTTTTTTTTGAGGGGAGTCTGTTGTGTTTTTTTATGACGGAAAATTAATATATAACAGACCAAACTATAGCATAAAAATTAATAACAGTAATGTAGGAAAAAAGAAGTACATAATAATGTGGAAAAAAAAAAAAATATTTGCGTGGTCTATTGTCATTTTGACCATCTTGTATTATTTATATTTAGACTAAAATAACAATATAGGATTTGGTTAAATTCTTATCAATTTATATCTTTACGAATAAACTTTTTAGATTTTTACAAATACTTTCTCCGTCTTTTTTTTAACATATACTTCCTTCGTCTTTTTAGTTGACACGTTTTATTATGCATGCTTTGTCAATGCAATAATTAAACCTTAATATCTCTAGTTATCAATAAGTAAAATTATAAAATTTGATAATTTAAAATTATAGATTTAGTCTAATCATATCTCACATAACTATATTTTTTCTTAAGTTTTACATCACAAAAGATAATCATACTAGAGTATGTGAATAGTGTCAACGTCAATATGTGTCAACGTACTATATAAAAAGAATGAAATGTTACATTAAATAGCACTAGTGAATGTCAACTAGCTTAGTGATTAAATCTTGGGGGGGGGGGGGTTTGCTCAAGATGGAAATTGGGATTGAATTCCTCTATATCATTTATATGACTCTTTTTTAAAAAACATTAAATAGCACGAAAAATAATACTCCCTCCGTCCCAAAATATTGTTCCCATTTCCATTTGGGGTGTTCCAAAATATAGTTCCCATTTCCATATTTAGTTTCACAATTTTTCGTAATTTCTCTAGAAAAACCGTGTCCAATCATTTAATTGCTTCTTGAATTTTGTTTTTTCCTTTGTTTATTCAACCAAAATGTTACAATTAATACTCTCTCACCAATTATTCTCCATTCTCTCTCCTAAAATCATCTTTTCCCATATCACATTTATTTAAATAAACAAAAAATCTTTAATATTCCTCTTATATTCTACTTGCATAAAATTACCGTGAAAAAAGGGAAATGAGAACTATATTTTAGGACGGAGGGAGTATCAAATTAAAGTTATTGATACAGAAAGCCAATTAGAATGGGTAGAAAAGTAAATAAAAGTGAAGAAGTACTTCACAATTGAAGTATACTGTTGGCCGTTGGGTAGTGTTAAGAATAAGATTAGGGTAAAATTATTGCCTTCTCATTGATGATTTACACTATATATATATGTATACACATAAGGAAACCTCTATACATAGAATAACAAATATAGGGAAACTTCCCTCTAAAGATATATTCCTATCACCCCCCCTCAAGTTGGACATGGGTAGGATCAAGAATGCCCAACTTGGATAACAAGAGATCGAACTGCGTTTTCCCAAGTGCTTTAGTGAAAATATCTGCAAGTTGCGCCTTGGTGGAAACATACGAAGGGGAAATGAGACCATCAACAATGGCATCACGCACAAAATGACAATCAACCTCAATATGCTTTGTGCGCTCATGAAAGACCGGATTTTTCGCAATATGCAATGCAGACTGACTATCACAGTATAGAGGAATAGCCTTGGGATGCTGAATACCAAGCTCAATAAAAGCGCCTTCAACCATTTCAACTCACATGTAAGAGAGGCCATGGAGCGATACTCAGCCTCAGCAGATGAACGAGAAACCGTGGGTTGCTTCTTGGTCTTCCAGGAAATAGGAGAAGAACCTAAGAAGACAAGCCATCCTGACAGAGAACGTCGGGTAATGGGACAAGCAGCCCAATCAGAATCACACCAACCCTGTAATGAAAGATTACCATCGGCACACAAAAGAACACCCTGGCCAGGAGTGCCCTTCAGATAGCGAACCACACGCAGAGCAGCCACCCAGTGCTCACTACGCGGGGCCTGCATAAACTGAGAAAGAACATGTACTGAGTAGGCTAAGTCAGGACGAGTTACCGCCAAGTAAATAAGACGTCCCACAAGACGACGATATGCAGCAGGATCAGATAACAAGGGGCCAGAAGCAAGAGCCAAACGATGATGTTGCTCAATGGGAAACCCACTCGGTTTAGAACCCAACAAGCCGGTTTCATCGATAATATCCAGAGTATATTTTCGCTGACAAAGAAAAATGCCGGAGGAACTACGAGCCACCTCAATCCCAAGAAAATATTTTAAGGGACCCAAATCCTTCATTTTAAAGCAATCAGACAAATAAGATTTGAAGGAGGAGAGAGCAGCGGAATCGTTACCAGAGATAATGAGATCATCAACATAAACGAGCACATTGAGCTGAACAGACTGTCGTGTATAAGTGAAGAGAGAATAATCAGAGTAGGACTGGAGAAAACCATAATCTCGTAACGCAGTGACGAGCTTGGCAAACCAACACCGGGGGGCTTGTTTCAAACCATAGAGAGATTTGCGCAGACGACAGACCAGATTGGGGTTGGAACAGGCAAAACCAGGAGGAAGCTTCATATAAACCTCCTCTTCCAAATCACCATGAAGAAAAGCATTGTGAACGTCCATCTGATGAAGTTCCCAATTCTTAGAAGCAGCAATAGTAAGAAAGGCCCGAACAGTAGTCATTTTTGCAACAGGAGCAAATGTCTCAGTATAATCAATACCAGCTTCCTGATGATTACCCAAAACGACCAATCGAGATTTCAGACGCTCAACTGCACCAGTGGACAAAAACTTAGTGCGATAAACCCATTGACTCCCCAGAGCACGTTTTCCAGGAGGGAGTTCCTCCAATGTCCAAGTACCATTGGCCTCTAGGGCCTGTATTTCGTCCAACATGGACGCTTTCCACGCATCACTCCTCATAGCCTCCTTAAAAGACCTCGGTTCAGAAGTAGAAACAACAGCTGCAACAAACTTCAAATAATTTGCAGAAAAATTTGAACAATTTATATAGTGAGCCATAGGATAAGGAGTACCTGAAGGAGGAGATGGAGAGGAAGTAGAGACAGACGGGCCAGCAGAAACAACAGTGTGCGTGACATAATCCTTGAGCAATACCGAGGGAGCCTTAGAGCGCATCCCACGGCCCAATGTAGAAGAAGAGTCCGAAGAGACGGACGAGGGCCCAGATGACACGCTGGGCGAAGAAGTAACACGCGGCTCAGATGAGCCCAGCAAGGACACGGGTGGCCCAGGGGAACTGGGCTGACTAGCTGTGGGCTGGTCAGTGAGATTGAGGGGTTGGGCGAGAGAGTTAACGGGCTGGGCGAGAGAGTTGTGAGGCTGGGCGAGAGAGTTTGTGGGCTGGGCAGCAGTTTCGGTGGACTGAGCAGCATTTTCGGTGGGCTGGACATGAGGAGATGGGGACGGGTCATGAGAAAGAGGAGAATTTGGGCAAGAAATAGGCGGCTCATTTGTGGGTTCAATGGAAGGAACAAGGGGGGGCTCTTTTGTGGGTTCATTAACAGAATTTTCAGAAATTGGAGAGAAGTAATTTGTGAGATCAAGAGAGTCAGCGAAATCATCATGAACAAAATCAGTATGGGGCACCAAATTGTGAGCATCAATGTTAACATCATCAGGCGAAACAAACGGATACACATCCTCAAAAAATTTAACATCCCTAGAGACAAAAAATTCTTTGGTATCAAGATCAAACAACCGCCACCCCTTCTTCCCAAAAGGATATCCCACAAAAACACACTTCCGACTACGACTAGCAAACTTATCACCTTTAGTTTTGTGATTATGAGCAAAACAAAGGCACCCAAATGTACGAATAGCAGCATGCAGGAGTAAAGCCAAAAAGAACATGAAAGGGAGATTTGTTATTTAAGAGAGGAGAGGGAGTACGATTGATCAAATGAACAGCAGCAAGAATACTTCCCCCCAGAAATAAATAGGAAGATTGGCTTGAAAACGTAAGGCACGACCCACATTCAATATATGTTGATGTTTGCGTTCTACTCTCCCATTTTGTTGAGGAGTAGCAACACAAGAGGTTTGAAAAACAATGCCAGATGCAGAAAAATAATCAAGTAGACAATTGAATTCAGTACCATTGTCACTTTGAACAAGTTTAATAGTTTGAGAGAATTGACGGTCAACCATGGCTATAAAACTCATAAACATGCCAAACACTTCAGTTTTATCCTCCATTAAATAAACCCAAACAGCTCTAGAAAAATCATCAACAATAGTCAAAAAATAACGAGCACCACAAGAAGATACATGTCTGTAAGGTCCCCACAAATCACAATGAATCTTTTCAAAAATACGACTAGCTTTACTGTCACTCAAAGGGAACTTCTCTCTAGTGTGCTTAGCACGAAAACAAACCTCACATGCTTTATTCGACAAACGACCTACATGACCACATAGAGGAGGTAGTAACTTCACCACTTTCTCTGAAGGATGACCCATACGACGATGCCACAAGTCAAACTCAGAAGATGCCCCAGTTACAGTTGCCACATGCACACTGTCATCTCCATTGAAGTAGTAAAGCCCGTCTACCTTACGACCCGTTCCAATCAGCTCCTTCATGTGGTCCTGTATAGCACACATAGAAGAGTTAAATTGAACAAAACACTGCAAATCATTAGAAAGTTGAGCAACAGAAAGTAAACTACAGCCAAACTGAGGTACAAGAAGAACATTAATAAGAGTGATAGATGCAGACAACTTCACTGAACCCTTCTGAGTAGCAACAACAGTGCTACCATTGGGAAGACCGACAGGACATGGAGAGATAGAAACCAAATCAAACATGCCAGAGATAGTACCAGTAACGTGATGAGTAGCACCACTGTCAATAATCCAAGAAGTGGAAAGAAACTTACCACTAAGACGATCATCAGAAACCTTGGCAGAGCCAAAAATACCAGCAAGAGCCTTCCATTGCTCGGGAGTAAATAAAGTGGAAGGAGCATCACCCGAAGAAGAAGCCGAAACTGAACCAGCCACGACGTTGGCCGTAGCCTTCACCCCGTCACGACCCCGACCAGTCGAGGGCTTAGAAACACGAGACTTGGGATCCGACCCTTCGGAATATCCCACCAATTCGTAGCACGTACTCACATCATGGCCATGTTTTTTGCAGTGAGAACAGGCCAATAACGTCCAACATCTAGACACATCATGTCCCATCTTATGACAATGAGAGCAAGGAGACCGGTCCGTGGACCCCTTACCACGCCCAGCAGGTGCGCGAACAGAGAACCCGAGGACTGCAGGAGCCTCGTCGGCCGAAGACTTGACGGTGCGCACATGCTCTTCTTGGACCACCAAGTGATACGCACGGTCAAGACTAGGAAGGGGTTCGGTCGACAGAATTTGTGTGCGCAACCTCGCATAATACTCAGAATATAACCCCATAAGAAATTCATGCAATTTTTGTGTTTCCCGACGAGATTCATGATAAGCCCCGGCATGACAAGATGAACAACAAGTACATGTAATTAATGGTTCATGTTTCGACAATTCTTCCCACAACACATTTAATTTACCATAATACGTGGAAACACTCATAGATTTAGTTTGTTCGCAACGCGCAATACTAGATTTTATTTGATGAATTCGGGGGCCATTAACAGTAGCAAATCGGGTTTTAAGATGAAGCCATAATTTACGAGCCTCACTAAACTTAGTGAGCGTACCTTTAACATCGGTATCAATGGTGTTCATGATCCAGGAGACAAGCATGGCGTTCACGGTGAGCCAGTCAGACTCGGTGTAGGGCGCGACTGGGCCGGTAATGGTGCCGTCGAGAAAAGCCATTTTTCGTCGAGCTTGAAGCGCGAGTTGTAAATCTCCAGCCCAATCATCATAATTATCTTGGCGAAGACGAGTGGGTGTGATATAGTCATCAGGGCGATCACCATGGCTAAGAAAAAAGGGGCTCGTGATATCAAGTTTTGGTGAAGCAACGTCACCGGAAGATTTGTCGCCTGTCATGAAGAAGACGGCCGAGAGAGAGAGAGGAAAAAAAAATTTGATTAGGGCTCCGATACCATGTTAAGAATAAGATTAGGGTAAAATTATTGCCTTCTCATTGATGATTTACACTATATATATATGTATACACATAAGGAAACCTCTATACATAGAATAACAAATATAGGGAAACTTCCCTCTAAAGATATATTCCTATCAGGTAGGGAGTATATATTGTGTTTAGCCTTTTCCTTCAATCTTAATTTCTTTTTTTTGCAGAGACTTTTGGTCTTGTATGACACTTTTCTGTTTTTTTTTTTTCCTTTAATTTCTTCTGCTGAAAACAGATGATTGATCAGAGCATCAATTTTGGTTCCAACGCCGTTTGGTTTTTAACTCATTTCCTAAGAGGTAAGATAGCTTCCATTCTGGCGTGAGATCGACTAAACTCTTTGTATTTAAGATTAATCTGATTAAAACTTAATGATCGGACTATGTGGAGAATTTTTTTCTATTTTTTAATAGTAAAGAAAAAACAGAATATTATGAGACCTTTCTCTCGAGTGAAAATTCTAATGTGTCATGTATAAGGGTGGAGTATAAACTTGAATTATTACACAAATTAATAACGATAGAAGTATCAATCTAATCAGTTGTCCTATTAGCTTCTTTAAAAATATAATTGATTTTTCAATTGTAGAAAGAACTAAGAAAAAGCTAAATATGCGTAATTATGTTATCAATTTGTCAAGGAGGACTCCATAATAGGCCTCAAATGCATTACTGACTAATTAATTGTCACCCTTGATGATACTTTATTTTTCTTACTTTTCATGTATACCTAAGATGATTCCATTGTGAAGAGCTAATGCTTTGGTTATGAAGACACTGGACTTTCCTAGGTTATTAGTACACGCCTTGAAAAGATCATTAGTGGAGTTACAGAGTATGACACTGCCAGTTGCTAAAGTGTTACTAACTGAGCCGTCAAAATTTAGTTTCATAAAAGGCACGAGAGGTGGCTCCCGTGTAACATGGATATTGTTTTGAGGATTGGAAGGAGGGTGTGCTCCCCTTAAGGGTGAAACTGAGGTGTGAAGAGAGTCTATCACGCTACGAAAAAGCCACTCGTGATAAGCAAAATAAGATCAATGGTATGTTTTGTAGACGTTTGTATTATCGTTGTTCCAATTTCTTCATTCCAAAGGCTCCAGATTAGGAAAATAAATTTCTCCATAAAACCTTTTTGGTGCTTGAGATTAGACAAAAAATTTCCTTAATGTATGGATCATTTGGAATTATTTGTTATAATCACCCTTAGTGAATTGGGAGACCATAATTCTCTTGTTGTTTGACAAAAACATAAAAGACGATTGCTCGTCCAAGCATGGTGATTGCTCAAGGCACATAAAATAAAAAGGAGTATGTTTCTTATATAGAGGTTATCTCTTACACCAAGGTTAGTATGTCATACTTGCCATATGAATATTTGCAGTTTAAGTGGGTCATATGGTGCTTATATTAAGCAAAATGGCCACTTTGTCTCTAGATTAGTTGCTGATTCAACTGAGAAATGACCATGGAAAGTGAGTCCCTAAATCGGAACATCCTTCATGTCAAATGAGATAACAAAACACCTTTGATATTGAGATGACGAAATGGGTAAGTAAAATGCCTTGAAGTCTGGTGAGGTCCCACGCATGATGGATGAAGATCTCCCACTTTTAAATTCAGATCTACTTGTTCTGCTATAATATTGAGGATTTTAATGAGACTTTGATTTAAAATCTGATTATCAATCCAAAAAAAATATATCTTTTCCATTTATGGTTTTTTGTCTAATGCCTTTGCCGAGGATTTCTCTTTGGGTTTGGATTCTTCAGATTGGAGAATCTTTAGTTTTACGATTATATCCCAACAGGGTAGAGCCGGAAAGATATTATCCTTAATTTTTTTACCCACAAACTATCTAGGTTTGATACAACTTTCCACCCGAGTTTGGCAATAAAAGCTCTATAAAGGCCAACAAGGGAGGGTCTTGCGTAACTCGAGACCTCCCATACTTGGGTTGACAAATTTTATCCCTTGCTATAAGCGATAAATTGTTCTTATCTTTATGTTGTCAGCAAAAAAAAAATTCTTGTACATATTGTTGATGTGACTAATAAATTGGAAAATTCTTTTCTATTTGATTTATGAAAAGTGAGCATTTTTGTAAATCTACCTAATATGGACTCCTACGAATTCCTCTGTATTTTCAATATATAGAGCAGTTTCTTTTTCACATAAATTGTTATAACAGAAGTGAGAAAGAACAAATAATGAATGCGGAAAACAATAAAGAACACACATATTATACGTAGTTCACCAAAAATGTGTTGGCTACGTCCACGGGAAAGAGATAGAGAATAACTTTATTGATTTTGAGGAAAACAAATTACAGATGTGTTTTTCACACTAATGATGGCTTAAAGACCTTGGTTATAATATAATAATAACCCCAAAAGAAAATCGTGTACATCAAATTGACATCCATCCGATCGGGTCGGGCGATAATTTTCTTCAAGCCTATTAATGCTTCGGGCACGATCGAGCGCTGTTACCCGGTCGTAATTCGCTAAGGGAGCCCGATCGGGCTCCTTACTTCTATTCACCTGCTAAAGTAAGCGACCCCGCCTGGTCGGACGTAGCCACATCTCATATGGTGTTTTCAGAGTGATGTCCACGGTTGATCAGATAGCATGTTATACTAACGGGTAACAGCTTCTCCCGAAAACCTTCTAGTCATCCCAGCATTAGAGAGCATTCACCAAGCTCTCTCCAAAAGTGTCTCATTGATTCGTTCAGCTACACCATTGTGTTGTAGTGTATCCCTGACAGTATGATGCCTAGCAATCCCTTCATTCTTGCAATACTCATCGAACTCAAACAAACAAAACTCCAAACCATTATCAATTCGTAGCCTTTTGATCTTATTCCTAGATTGGTTCTCCACCAAAGCCTTACACTGCTTAAACTTCTTGAAAGCCTCACCGTTTGACTTCATTATGATCACCCAAGTCATCCTTGAAAAATCATCAATGAAAGATACAAAATATGTGACGTCCCAAGACCCAACTCGTGAAGGACCCCAACAATCGTATTGGATATAATTAAGAGTATCTTTTGTTCTATGAATGTCCTCATGAAACTTGTTACGATGTAGTTTTCCAAAAATACAATGCTCACAAAACTCATGTGGCCACCCAGAAGATCTTCCTTGGAGAGAATTTGCATTCCTCTCTCACTCATATGCCCAAGTCTCATGTGACATAGCTTGGTCATATCTTCCTTCTGAATTTCAGATGAAACAACAATAGTTGAACCTGAGAGAGTAGAACTTTGCAAGATGTACAAAGTTCCACAATTCACTAGTAGAATAATTGTTTATTGCTGCGGCTAAATTGTTGCGGTTTTACCCACACGCAACAATAAACCACGTCAAAAGAAAAAGAAAGATCGAAAATCAACATATTGTTGCAGTTTTGGGTGAAAACTGCAGCAATAGACTAAATTATATTTTTTCAAAATAATATTTTAATCTATTGCTGCGGTTCTGGGTGGAAACCGCAACAATAAATTAAAATATTATTTTAAAAAATATATATTTTAATATATTACCGCGGTTTCTTCTAGAAACCGCAGCAATAGGGCCATTAGGATTTTTTAATGTTTATCTTAGGAATTGGGTTTTTTAATGCCGCGTTGTTTTCCCTCACGGCGTCATTTCGTTTCCTTTTCTCATTCTTTCACGGGATTTACTCCTCATTCTCTCTCATTCTCCATCTCTCATTTCCCTTTCGCTTTCTCTTCCTTCCTTGTGGCTCCAATTTCACAAACATATTACTCTCCTGTATTACCAGTACCTTTAACTAGTACCAATTTCCCAAAAATGGTAATCCGAGATCTGTTCTTCGTCGTTCCTCAAAATTGGTGAAAGTTTCATTCAATCCGAGATCTGTTCTTCGTCGTTCCTCAATCCGAGTATCAAGGTATCACTCTCTCCTCCTCGAGATCTGTTCTTTGTTGGTCGAAGTCTTCGTCGTTCCTCAAAAACTCATTAGACGAAGACGAAGTCGTTTCATTCTCGTTCTTCGTCGATTCACATCACCATATCGAAGACTCGACCCTTCGAAGCCCGCGCTCGTCGGCCGCCAGTAGCCTGACACTTGTCCCCAACAAAACCTCGCGCTCGATCGTCGTTTAACTTTTTTGTCGGTCAACCTAATCATCGTTGGTCAACGTTGTCGTCGTAATACATCTCGTTCTTTGTCGCGAATCTCTAGATCTTGTTTTCATTTTTTTTTGTTTTTTTTCTTCATTTTTTTCAGATTCAGTATGATTTAGGTTTTTGATTTTTGGTTATTTTTTTCATATTTTTATTTTGATTCTCTTTTCTTATTTGTATTGGATTTTGTGTATCTTTTATGTTTTTGAATTTTGAATAAGCATTCTTGTCATTATTTTGAATGAGTAGTGTTTTATTTTGTTCCTACATTGTTTTCGTGAAAATTTGATGGCAAAGAGTAAAATTTATTTGTTTTTTACCTATACCAGTACCTATTACTGCGGATCCTACTGAAAATCACAGCAATAGGCTCTATTTTTTTATATTGAAAAACATACCTATTGCTGCGGTTTTTGATGGGAACCGCATCAATAGGTTGCTCTATCGTTGTGGGTTTTAACCACAACAATAGATAATTAGCTATTGATGCGTCGTCCTTAATTGTTGCTCGGCCAAAACCGCAACGATAGGCCACTTAATGACCACCACAATAAGCAATTATTCTACTAGTGCTTGAAACTGGACCCCTTACTGTCTAATATACTAAGTGAAATCAGATTCTTGGTCATATGTGGAACATGTCTAACATTATTCAATGTGCAAAATATACCATCATATGTCCGGATCTTGATGGAGTCAATTTCAACTGTCTTGTAGACTGCACTGTTAGCCATTAAAATATTTCTCCCATATACCTATTCATAAGCAGTGAACCACTCCCTACGAGGACTCATATGATACGACGCTCCAGAATCAAGAATCCACACATCATTACAATGTGATTCTTCATTAGCAATTAAAGTAAGATTACCCTCAGAATTCAAATTTTCTGCTGCAAATTTATTTTTCTGATGCTTCTTCTTAGGATATTCCTTCTTCCAATGTCCCTTCTCCTTACAGTAATTACAGACATCATTAGGGTTAGGACCCCCTGTGGAATTTTCAGATTTCCTAAAATTCTTTTTCCCATAATTTCCATGTCCTTTACTGCTACTGCCTACTAATCCAGAAGCCTGATTATCTGTACATGTACTGCCAGATGCCTTATAGCGCAATTTCCTAGTAACAAGAGATGATCTAACCTTTTCTAGGGACACATAATCTTTACCAACAATAAAATATTGCACAAGATTCTCATATGAGAACGGTAAAATAAACAAGCCAAATTAGAGTAGCATCCTCATCATCCACCTTAACATCAATATTACACAATTCTAGCAAAATCATATTTGATTAATCAATGTGATCCCAAAAAGGTGTACCTTCATCATGCGTAGACTAAATAGCAAAATCATAGTTGATTAATCAACTTGTTGGTTAGAGATTTTGTCATGTAAAAACTCTCCAATATCAACCACAGACCAGATGTGATTTCCTCCTCCAGTGATGATGTCGTCAACAAGACACAACATGATCGTTGAATGTGCCTTCTCTTCCAGAACGACCATCTCAATGATAATCGAACTCGATGACTTCTTTGGCAACGGTGCCCGCAACCCTTGTTGCTTCAATAATGCCTGCATCTTGATTTGCCGTAAACTGAAACTATTTCTCACAATTAATTTATCGATTTTCATATACATCCCAGACATCTCTCTCACTCAGATTAAAAGGTGTGAATTAAAAAGTTTCCTGCAATATTTGCAAAAAAGACTAACCATGATACTGTAGATTGTTGGTGCAAAGGAAAGCCACAATGATGGGAATGCAAAAGGTTTATTCATGTAGAGGACCAAGAAAAATAATGAGATTGTCAATTTTGGCGAAGAAAATCAAGAAAAAACTTTATTTTGAAGTTTGCTAATGACAAGAGCATTAGCGGGAAAGATTGGTGACATGAGCACTAACAAACAAAAGAAAATTTGAAGAAAAAATATTTTAGACGATGGCTGGTGACACGAGCATCAGTAAGATAGTTGGTAACATGAGTACCAACAAGGATCAGAAAATTTAAGAATTTTCAAGATTTTTAGATAAAAGGGGAGTGTTGAAAAGGTTTATCTACAGAAATCTAGGAAGATATCCCTATAATGTAGCATAAAAAATGTAGTTTACAAACAATCTAGAATAATCTTAGTCTAAAAAATCTTAAGTAAGAAAAAGAAAGATCTAGAAGAATATAATATCTATGTATTGTGTAACTCTGTGAAAACATCCGACATTTGCCTAGTATAAATATGTGTATTGTATTGTGTTGAGTCTGGATCCTCTAGAGTTTTAGTGGAACTCTACAAGGTAGAGTTGTATCTGAGCCATACATTTTAAAAACAAGGGCTCGTATCGGTGGGAGGGAAAGATTTAGGGATGGATTTTGATGAAATAAAATAGGGGGAATTTTGGAAAGAGAATATACGAGCCATTGATTTTTTATTCAATGGTTGATATTGCTCAAACTCTACCTTGTAGAGTTATTTTACAACTCTAGAGTAAGAGAAAATATTTTTCAACAAAAAAAATCAAGTCAACCTTTTCCTACTCTTTGACTATCATTATCAAATCAAAGAAGTATAATTTATTCTAAAATATCTAAGCCATCAAACTTCCACATACAAATTCCATCATGAACAATAAATAGAACATCTTTGGTAAAGTCACCAACTTTTATTATTCATAGGATTGAGCTCATTTTCTTTATAAAGCAAATACAGATCTTACCATTAGTCATGTATGGGTCTAATTTAGAAAAGGAAGATATCCAACAAAACACATTATTGACAATAACAATCACTTCAATTTAAGTATTTCCACGGTTGATTACTTGTAAGACTAGTATTTGATTATGTGCAATTAATTGCAATATTATAATTGAAACACTTTTTCCCAAAAATATAACATAAAAGAGAGAAGTGTTTCAATTATTTCAGAACGGAGAAAGTAACATTTTTCTTAATCTAATACTCCCTCTCATCATTAAATAGAGTTTTCATTTCTTTTGGGCACAAGTATTAACTATTAAGGAGAAATCATAAGTAGAACCTTTGGTTGTATTAAATTAGAATTAAAAATTAAAGTTGGTACACTATTCATGAATTCTTATTGAGAAGAAAAAATGTCGGTCACTTTACAAGTCGTCTTGTTTATGGACAAGTGGATAATATAATAAAAAAAAAGCTAATAATTGTTTGATTGATAGACCCATATCAAATAAGGAAAATGAGAAATCTATTTGGGACAGATAAATAGAAAAATGAAAACTCTATCTAAAATAAGAGGGAGTATATATTTATAACTAGCTTTCTAAGCACACGATGCGTGTGACGATAATTTTTTCATTGCTATATTTCGTAGTGTCGAGGAGCTAATTTTACATGCACGCAATACATGCAGCGACAACTTATTATAGTAGTTTAATTTGACAGTTTTTTCAATAAAGGCTATGTTTTTTCTCTACTTATTAGAAGTTGCTCCCTCTGTTTTTTTTTTATCATTCTCACTTTCTCTGTGCGCATCTCCCAATGCACTTCTTTGAACTTAAATATCTTTCATGATATATTAGTAAAAATTATAATGATTGAATATAAATAATGTATTAATTGAGACGATTCAAACAAGACCCCACATGACTATATTTTTTCTTATAGATTGAAAACAATTGAGAAGATTCTCTCTAAGTATGAATAGTGCCAAGATTCTAAGTGAGAAAGATAAAAAAAAACAGAGGGAGTACTTTCAACAAAAATAAGTTCAGATAGGTTATTGATCTAATCTTATTGTTCCTCTATGTATAATGTTGTTGTTGACTCTTTTTTTTTTTTGGCAATTTTTTTCTTTTGATAGAAGATTTTGATATTCTTAAATGAATATATTATCTTTGTTTTTATTGTATGCTTTTTTAGTCTTTCCTTTTTTTTTAACCTAAAATTTTAAGTTGTTTTAATTGTAGTTTTTAAAAATGGCAAACATTTTAAGTGATTGATTATCCACTATTATTTAAAAAATTTAAATAAAATTGATATAATTAGAAAAGTAAGGATAATATAGTCAATTAATAGGGAGACACCACACCTCTCCCCTTTACTTATATAATAAAGATATAGGACGTGTTCGGCAACCGTAGCTGTGGGGTTAGCTTTTAGCTATGAGAGTAGCTTTTAACTGTGCTGGTACCTGTTAGTGGTTGGTGTGTAGCTGTTAGTTGTCCAAGTATCGGTATAAAATATTGATGTTCGGTAAAAGAAGTTGTCAAAGTAGTTGTTTATTAAGAATAACTAGTTAAAAACTCAAACAAAAATTTAACATATAGTTTATACACTACTAAAAGCTACCCCAAAAGCTATAAATTGAAGCTTTTGACAAACACTACTAAAACACTACTTGTACCACTAAAAGCTACTTACACCACTACCTTGCCAAACACTATTATTTTTTCTAATTAGTGTTTTGACTGAGTCAAGACACTAAAAGCTACTAAAAAACTTGTGTCGAACACGCCCATATTATATTCTAGTATTATAAAAGTTACAAAATCTGAAAATCCTAATTGTATTTTAAAATATAAAGTATCATACTCTTATCAAACTCTTACAAACTAAGGGGGAGTTTGGTTAGTTGAGTGGAAAGGGAAAGGATTTGAGAAAGGGTTACAAGGAGAATGGAAAGGTTTACCCTTTGATTTTCAAAGTTCTTTATTTAGATATTATCAAAGGAAACCCTAGTATTTCCCACCACCACAACTTTTCCCCTAAAATTACCACCACCCATGTAAAACTACCAACTTTTCCCCTCCTCCACCTTCCCCTTCCCGCCGCCGCCATCGCTCTCCCCCTTCCCTATCGCCGGCGCGCCACCCCTTCCCTTCCTCCTCCGTCACCGGCTCGCCGCCCCTTCCCCTCCTCCGTCACCCCTTCTCCTTCCCTTCGTACCACTAATTTTTGCATTAAATCATTTTTTCTCTTTCCTCCTCTCTTGTAGATCTAGAGTTTTTCGGCAAGGGAGATGTGTTTTCCATGGATGGTGATGGTTTACGTGTGGATGGTGTTGATTTTCTTGTGGATGTGGTGGTTTTTCGGGTAGAGGTGTGTTTGTTTCCAGCAGTGCCTTTGGTGGTTTCGAGTGTGGATCGGTGATGGTGGGGTGGTGGTTTTGGGTTGATGGTGGTGGTTTTAGGTGGTGGTTTTGGGTGTGGATTGGTGGTGGGGTGGTGGTTTTGGGTGTAGAGCGGTGGTGGTTTCGGGTTGATGGTGGTGGTTTTAGGTGGTGGAGTGGTGGTTTTCGGTGGAGTGGTAGTTTCCGGTGGAGGGGTTCAAGGGTGGTGGTTCCCATGGCAAAGTGGTTGTGGTCAAAGGTGATGGTCAAGGGTTTTCCATTCCCCCATTTCTAAGTGGAGGGGGTAGTGGGGAATCAAAATAGAGGGATTTGGGGTAATGGAGGGGAAAAAAGGAGAAACAAAACCCCCAATCCAAACAAGTTGTAAGGGAATGGAATCAACTGATTCCCTTACCCTTTCTTGTAACCCCCTAACCAAACGCCCCCTAACTTTGTTTTGAACTGATGACATGATCTACTTAAATAGAGCGCTACGGTCTCTAAAAATCCCCATGTTATATAGTGCTTCTCCTAAGATTAGGATTTTTACCTACTTTTTTTTAAAAAAAAAGAGTTTATTCAACACTACACCACACACAACACACTTTTGTCATTTTGATATGTTTTGCTGGTAAGGGTGCTAATCCAGCGAGTCAATCGTGAGCAGGGCCTTGTTCGATTCGACTCCAAAATCCTACTCGACTCGACTCGCAGATTCGTTAAACTCGCCAAACTCTTGTTCGACTTGTTCTCGTTAATCTTTTTGCGGCTCGACTCGAAACTCAACTCGACCTGAGCTCGACTACTCGAAAATCATTTTTTAAAATTTGTTATTTCTTTTTAAACTCATGTTGCTAGTTTATGAAGTATGATCATGGAGGCATGGAGCATGAGGTAAGTATTAACCGGGCTTCGTAACTTACACCTTATTTCTCAAAATTTTAAAAGCTTTTATATTAAATAAAATATTTTTTTTAGAGAAATATATAAAAGAAAAATATTGAGCTGCTCACGAGCTTAACGAGTCAAGTAGGGTCTCGTTAAGGTTCGAGCAGAGTTGAGTTCGAGTCGAGCCAATTCGAGTTGAGTTTTGATTGAGCGTTGACCGAGCCGAGCTTGAATAGCTCGTGAACTGCTCGACTTGATTAGCACCCATAGAGCATGTAAAACCGACTAATTAATTTAAATTTAGAAATTAATGTTGAACTTTTTCCAATTTACAATCAGCTTTTAATTTATTATTATTATTCCATCCCTAAATTATACTACAAAATACTTACACACTATTAAAGGACCTTAAATAAATGGTTCTATGAAATGGTATTAATCAGAAGATTGGTTTTAAAAATTTGAAAGAAAAACAAAAACTTAGGTGTGACATATATCACTAGATACTTAGTAGAAGTATTATTTACTTGTTTCTCAAACAGACGCCAATTCCATTAGAAAACGCTTCTCTGTCAATCTCCACACACGACAAAGCAAGTTGAGCCATTTCCATTTTTTATACGTCCCAAATGCAAATACACATCTTTGAAAGCCCTTTATGCAAATTATCAACTTTTTGGAGAGCTATATAAGATCTCTTAACGTTTCTTCTCTTTTCCTCATTAAAAACATAAACCTTTAAGGCTTTAATACCCTTTCCATCTAAGTTCCACGCTCTTCCTCCCCTTTAAAACACCCTCATTTTTTTTTTCTTTTGTTGTAAAACTTCAACTCTTAACAAAAAACTTCATGCAACAATGGCTATTGATTGCATGAGAAATTTATCTTCTACCCCAAAATCCTACCAAAACTCTAAACAAGAGCAAAACAATCCACTTATTTTTGATGCCTCATTTCTTAACCATCAATCACATATACCTCAACAATTTATATGGCCAGATGGTGAAAAACCCGATTTCATTGAACCCGAAGAATTAGCAGTACCCCTTATCGATCTCCAAGGTTTTCTATCAGATGATCCTGAGGAAACCTTAAAGGCCTCGAAACTCATAGGCGAAGCATGTCTTAAACATGGCTTCTTCCTTGTTGTTAATCATGGTGTTGAAAGAGATTTAATCAAAGATGCCCATAATTTAATGGATGACTTTTTTGAAGAACCTTTGTCTCTAAAGCAAAAAGCTCTAAGGAAGCTTGGAGAACATTGTGGTTATGCTAGTAGTTTTACTGGTAGATTCTCTTGTAATTTACCTTGGAAAGAAACTCTTTCCTTTAACTACTCTCCTCAGGAGAGTTCATCTTCTAAAACTCATGTCCAAGATTACTTCAACAATAAATTTGGTGATTCTTTCAATCACTTGGGGTAAGTTAACTTACCTAGCTACTTGGCCTTTAGCTAACTAATCCTCGTCCGTTTTATATGTATACTTTCTATGTTTTCTTTTCAAGCTGTCCACTTAAACCTCGCACGGTCCCATATAGACGAATTTCCCATTTTAACTGCTAGGAACAACTTCTCTTCATAACAATAATAATAGGAATTAACCAAAGGGAAAAGTATAGAGATTTTTTTTGGAGAGTATGTGTAAAAATATATGGGGGTATTTTAGGTAGTTTTGAAAAAGCTCTATTAAATGGCTTTGTTTTTATTTGTTTGATATTGTTATAAAATTGTTAGGAACTTTTAGTTCCTTGTCTCCAATGTACAATTAAGTATAATTGTTTTTGTAGTTTCCTAACAGTAAAAGTTTCTTTTTAAGATATACTCCTTCCGTTTTAAAATATAAGGTATTTACGTTTTACGAAAATTTACTTTGATCACAATTATCTCTTATAATACAATAAATAAAAATTATAAAAGTTATGCCATTGAATTCGTCTTGAAAAATACTATAATAGTATTATTTTTTTAAAATTTTCTATTAACGGTCAGAGTTCGATCTCGAACATCGTATCAATTTAACAAAATCTTTAAGAATTAAAATTTTAAAGTAAGTAGAACTTAACAAGATGAAAGGAGTATAAATTTAAAAAAATTCTTTCTAGTGTATGTTGACTTGCCAAGACCTTATCCTTCTAATTATTAATCAAGATCCTGAGTTTGTTAATCTTAAATAACTAGTTAATTATGACGCTAACAGTGTAATATCTTATTTTCTTAATACAGGACAACGTACCAACAATACTGCGAAGCGATGAGCACACTTTCACTTAGAATCATGGAATTACTTGGTCTAAGCCTAGGAGTAGGAAGAAGACATTTTAGAGAATTTTTTGAAGGACATGAATCAGTGATGCGACTGAATTACTATCCACCATGTCAAAGACCTGACCTCACCCTCGGAACTGGCCCTCATTGTGACCCAACTTCATTAACCATCCTTCACCAAGACCAAGTTGGTGGTCTTCAAGTGTTTGCTGATGGAAAATGGCGTTCCATTTCTCCCAATTTCAACGCTTTTGTCGTCAACATTGGTGACACTTTCATGGTACGTAATATACATGGAGCATTCAACAATCAAGAATTCATCTTTTTTTTTTTTTTGAGAAGTTACTGCACTTTTTTTTTTCACGATTTCATTCCTCCGTTTCAAAATACTCGCTACACTTTTCATTATGAAAAGTTTCACATTACTTGTTACACTTCTTTTTTGGGCAATAAACTCTCTCTATCTCTCTCTTCCCACATGTGACATGGGTCCCTTTTCTTTTTACTCTTTACCTCTCTCTTCTCCAAAAATTGCCTAGGAGTTCGTGAATTGAGAAGTGTAGCAAGTAAAATGAAACGGAGGAAGTATTATATCTTTAATTATCAATTAATAAAACAAAATATGAAAAGGATGATGCTTTGAAAATATAAAATAATTCAATGCAACAAGATTGTACTATGTAGGGAACTAGTAGGGGTAATGTTGATATTATTCATTGATTAAAGGAAAAAAAATATATGGTTAAAGTTTAGCAATATAATGCTTTTCAATCCATAAATTGATCTCCTCGTATCTATATTCTATAGTTTTCTCCCGTTTTAGTCACATAATTACTTGTGCAATGTCACTCTCCAACATCTTCTGTAAAAGTATAACAAAGTTTTTCTTTCTATTTCATTTTGTTGAAAAAAAAAATGGACGAGAATTTTTCTTTGATTGATTCAAAACCACAAAATTACACCTTATAGTTAACATCTGAATCTGATACTTTAACGGGAGAATTTTTCCTGCTTGTCCCTGAGGCAAAAGTGGAGTAGCTTTTTGTGTTTATTTTTTATAAAAAAAATCAATTTTTTTCTTTACTTCTAATAAATAAGTACTATCTGGAATTCAGATAAATCACGTAAATATGACTTTTCAACTTTATCATTAACTTAAAAAGGAAAGCGAATTTTTTTTAGGACATCCTAATTCCTAGTATAGCGATGTGAATATTTTCTTTAGTGACAAGATCTTTTTGGGTGGTGCCAAATTACAAAGGGTTTTGCTAATTATGGTAGTTAACTCTTGTAGTCATAAATAATTACTTCTTCCGTTTCATAATAAGTGAAACACTTCTCTTCTTTTATTTGTGAGTTTTGTTTAGAGAAGTGTTTCACTTATTATGAAACGGATGAAGTATTTCGATTTTTAGAATCATGTTATCTTGAAAATGTATGAGAAATCAGGCAATAATCGTGTTATGTTATTATGCTTTGCTCATTATTTGTTATATAATCGCTTGATTAGGAATCCATTATAACATTTTCCAACGATATATGTTGTAGGCGTTATCAAATGGAAGATACAAGAGTTGCTTGCATAGAGCTGTGGTGAATAGTGAAAAGCCAAGGAAATCATTAGCATTTTTCCTATGCCCAAACAAGGATAAGGTGGTAAAACCACCAAGAGAACTTGTAGACGAAGAGAATAACCCAAGGGTGTATCCTGATTTTACATGGCCTCTGTTGCTGGAATTCACACAAAAGCACTATAGAGCTGATATGAATACTTTGAAGGTTTTCTCTCAATGGGTTCAACAACAAAGATCAACTCAACAAGTGGAAAAGTGACCTAAAATTGACCTATTTTGGAAGTTATTATCCCATAAGAGTACTTCTATATTTAAAGAAAAGAGAGATTATTGGAAATATTGAGGATAAGAGGGGAGAGAGATCATGATGCATGATATAATAGTATAAATGAAAAGAAAAAAAGTTTTTCAAGGTAGTTTGCAGACTGGAATTAAAGAGCTTATTTAGCACTTTTCTTTAATTTCCTTGTTTTTTAATATTTTAATTTAGTAGACAAACTAGTTAGTGTTTAGATGAGGCAAGTAATCTAAGAAACAAAAGAATTAGGCATAATCAATATTTATTTTCATGTATAAATTTGATATAATAATATAGTAATTATCTATGTCTGGAGTGGATTTTGTATATTAAATTGTGAATACAAGGATTTTAGGCAGACTAATTAATAAGTTAAAAACAGAAAAATTGTCTTATTAGACAATGCTTGGTTGCGATTATGACAATTAAATTTCGTCAAAATCTTAAAATATAATTAAAAAATATCGTAATTTTTTTTTCCTCACGGAGAAAATGAACTCTAAGCGCACCATTATTTTTCTGAGTTAACCATCACAATACTTTAACTTTAAATTTTAAAAACAACTACCCATTTCATTATATAAGTGGGGTAACTATTTTCATCTAAAAGCTTTATTATGGGAATGTCAAAAAGAAAAAGATATTAAAATTGATAAAGGTTCCACTAAGTCTTTGACGAGTTGTATCACTCCCAAAATTTCTTTGAGATGTCCTTATGAGTATTCCTTCTTGGTCATGTTTATTCGAATTTATAAACTAGTCAAAGAATCTGAGACTCCCATTAAAATTTAAGGTCAGGATTGGGTTGGCTGAATCCGAATAGCACTAACATATGTCCAATTTTCATGTGCTCTCCAATATGACAATCGGAAAACATTAGCATCTTCATATACACTATATGTCCTCATATTTTTATCCAACAATAGTATGATTTTCAGCTCTCCACCTAAAACCACTACTACCAAATTGCAAAATCACCAACTAAGTAAACTCAAGTAAGACGAAGTTCACCAACTCACATGACTCTTTTAAAATATTTCAGATTAAGCCAAAACTTCAAATTTATGTAAAAATCGGGTTATAAGTTACAAAATTTCTAACTATATAGAAGTTTTAATTTTAATATTAAAAAACTTTTAAAGTGGTAATACATATAAAAGCACGAGTCAACCCCACTGATATAATGCTTTTTAAGTCTAATCTTTAAATATTTAGAATTTTATTATATGAATTACATTATAGGTGTTCGACCCACTAATTTGTTTGGTTTTATTTGGATTGAATAATCAATATCCCTTTATGTTGTAATAAAGGCAACTATGATTATTCATATTGAACTTTAATTAACAGTTGATTTCTTACATTATATTTAAAGTTACACTTATAAAAAACAATATCTAAAAAAATTCTGTATATATCATACCAACTAGTAATAAATTGTGACAAAAAAATCAATATGAATTTTCTGCTTAACAAAATAGATAGATACTTAATTCATTTATGTGCTTCCATCAAATAGTGGGAGTGGTAACTAACTTTTAGTGGTTAGTATTTAATACAAAAAATTTAGGTGTTATCATATAGTGAATTATCATTGGTGAAAGTAATGATGTAATGATGGCAGAATCTACGTCATTTTATTTGGCATTTTAACCAATCACATTTGTTTAGTTAGTTGGATTTACATAGGCTTAGGAAGTAAAAGACACTTTAGTATATACTTCCAAGACTGAAAATGGACCCCGCCAATATTTTGAATGATTCAAAAAGAAACTAGGGGTTTGCTAAAATCCATTGAAGATCAATAGACCCATTAGCTGCAAATGTTGGTCATTTGTTTTATCTGAGGTTGTATATTTATATCTGAAGTTTTGGGAGGTTGTGACATAATAGTATGTGAAGGAATACTTTCAACATTTGTCGTGGTGCTTGTCTTTAAACACTGCAACATTCCTATATTGATGTTTATCAGTTTATGTATGTGTGCAGTACAAAAATAAACAGATAGTTAAATCGTCTACAAGTCCCGACTCTCTCCACTAATAACAGTAGCCGGTAGATAATAGCAAAAATTACCATATTAAAGATACTTGGATCTAATAATATGGTTTCCTATCTTCCATATGGGAGATTATAGTTTAAATCTTGGTGGAAGCAAAAGTATCAATATTGTTAGAGAGGGTGGGTTTGGGGCTTGTTGTCTCTGGCCTCCGGATAAGTGCCCTATGCGAAGACAGCACAGAGAAAATTCATCTTAACACGACTTTTCGAAAGGGGGACAAAAAAATAGCAAAAATTACCATGATGGTATATAACTATATATAAGGGTTTGTTGGGGGCATGTTTTGAGCTAACTTTTAATGTTTTGGCCGAGTTAGAACACTAATTGACAAACTAAGAGTATTTGTTAATTAGTAGCGAGGGTAGCATTTAGTGGTAGAAGTAGTGTTCTAGTAGTAGTTGTCAAAAGCTAAAATTTATAATTTTTAGAGTAGTGATTATGGTGTATAAATTTTATATTAAAAAATTTATTCGAGTTATTGTCTAATTATATTTTTGTAAACAACTATTTTGAGAGATTCTTTCACAAAATATTATATTTTACACTCGTACTTTAACAACTAATAATTACAAACCAACCTTTACTCTCATAAGTAAAAATTACAACCACAGATATGTGTCCTAAATGGTCAATTTGTCTTCTCGTTTTTATCATTGTGTAGTGTAGGACGAATTTATTAGAGCTGATCAAGTGCAACTATACTTGATTAGGCTTGATTGGAAGTAGACCTGGGCTGCCATTTATTGGCCCATATTGTGGGAGAGAAGGGGACCAATTGGTTTATACACATGGAAGGAAAATATCACCATTTTGGAGAAGCATTTATTGCAAGTGAGAGAAATAATTGTGGAAGTAAATTGTTGGTTATAATGTGGATAAGGATAGTAAATACCTATTTTTGCAATGTTAATTAAACATGATTGTTAAATGCAACCTCACTTTACTAATGCAGCCAGTAAAATACCTAAATTAGCCACACGTTTGTGGCTCTACTCCTAAAACCAAGAATCGGAAAATAAAACTAATTTATTGACATTCATTTTAAGCTAACTTTAAGAAGCTTTATATATTTTAATTTGTAACAAGCTAAGTAAAAAGAGATGTATAATTTAAACTAGCTCCATCCGATCATAATTCTGTTGTGAAAGAAAATATAGAGAATCTTTTCTGTCATCCAATAAGAAAAATATTTTTGTTATAGGTCCTGTTTCTGGGGAAAAAATACTAAAATTATCTTTATTATGCTTTCAGCGGATCTTCACTAAAGATTGCGAATATTCCATTTTTCTTCACCTTATACAACTTTTAGATGTGATGTTGCCTTCAAATAATTAGTATAAGGCGAAATTATCCAAAAAAATTATATAGGAATATTATTGAAATCACGTATCCACATAATTACAACTTATCTATGGATTTATAATGATAAATCATAGGTAGAACACTATAATTTGGAGAAAAATATCAATCAAATAATGGTACTATTATGGAACGTTTGGAAAGAGCACACAGTGCAGTCACAAGTGAAGACAATAGATACGTAGGAAAGCTAGCAAGCTATTCCCTAATTGCTAGTGTACTGCCCGCCTTCTTAAAGGCCCGCTTCACGTGGAAACCTTGTGTTTATTCCTCCTCTTCATCTGGCCTTCGTTTATAACTAAAGATAATTACAAAAAATATTGTCGTTTCTCTTATTTATCCCACATAAAAGGACACATGCTAAGATTGCTCCATGGATTTCACCAGCCTCATTTGACATGTCCTAATCCAAATTTTTGCTGGCCATTATTCTCATTGCACAATTGAACAATTTAACTTCGTCCTCAACCTATCATGATTCATGAACTTCTATAGCTCACCCCTTAAATAAAACAAAAGGTCATCTTATAAAACATTTTGTTAATAAAGTAGCCCGACAGTCTCTAAACAAGATTTTGTTTAAGTGAAATGTAAAAAAATATTTAGATATAACTACTTATACTCCCTCCATCTCAATTTAATCACAACACTTTTCATATTCAGTCGTCCAATATAATTATTGCAACAATTTTAATTAATCAAGTCATTAACTCATCTTTGATGTAGATAATGAAACAACAATAAAGTAATACTCACCTCTAACCACCCATTCTCATTCATAAAACCCACCTAATTTACCTATATTATACAAATACCATATAAAATTCTATCGTATTAACTTTTACAATAAGTTAATAAAATCCATGACACATATGCTTCTACTATATCTATAAAAATATATTAAAAGGCATTCCTAAACAAGGAACGGTGCCACACGGTGCTCTCCCTAGAGGGGTTCTAGTTCATCACTAGTAGAAAAATGTTGATTGCGTCTCTTGAATTGTGTTGCACAACAGGAAAACCGACGCAGAAACATCATTTGCGTCGGATACTAAGGAGGTCCGGCGCTATTATGAGTCATGTGCGTCGGACATATGGTGCATTCGACACAAAACATGAAAGCAAATGGCTGCGATTTGCGGATCCTACGTACGATTTGCGTCGGATATACTTAGCCAACTCGATGCAGATCTTGGGCCCAGTTATAAGAGGAACTAACTATGTGCATCGAATGTAAAGCCAATCCGACACACATCGTCAGTCACCTTCTCCTTTTAATTTTTGAGGCTTTTCAAACCCTCAAACCCTAACCTTACACCATCTCTCTCTCTCTCTCCTTCTCCCACTCTAACCGCCGCACCGCTCCACCTTTTTTACTTTCCCTATCTCCCTTAGTCCATCCCCTTCTTCTAGTTTCCATCTTCTATCATCCGAAACTTAAGAACAAGCGAACAAAGTTAAAGATCTTGAGTACAATCGCGAACAATGAACAACTTATCGGCCCAGCACACTCCGAAAACTTTGTGCCTCTCAGGTTGGCTTCTTCCTTCTTTAACGAATTTCTATTCTTCCCTCTTCAAACTCCCATTTTCGGATAAACACCTATCATTTTTTTCTCTCTTAAAACTATCAGCATACCAATTCCTCTCTCTTTCCCTAAAATTTCTAATTCTTTCGATTGTTTTCGATCTCCTTGATTAATTTCGATAAAATCTCCGACTTTAATTCAATTTCTCTTTCCTATTTTTGTTAATTTTGATTTTGGTAGAGTTTTAATTCTAGTTCGGTTTAGTTAACTTATGGGTTTATAGTTTACTTGCTATTTGTATCAGATTTTCAAGAAGCCTATAGCACTGCAGAGTTGAAGAATGAGATCTTCAAGCAAGGTTCCAGAATTTAGGTTTAGTTTTCATTTTTTAGGAAGTTTCTAGTGTTGTAAGTTACTTCCAATTTTTTTTAGATCTGGTAAAATTGTAAGCCATATGTGTAAATTACATTTTTTTTAATGAAATTATGTTACTTTCATCTTTTCTTTCTCGATTTTCTTGTAGTTACTGGATTTTTTTTTTCTTTTTGAAATTTGATAAAACAAAAGAGTGATATTAATGGGTTGATAAGCCTCATGTGCGTTGCACATAGCACTATATGCGATGCACATGAGTGAGCCTGAGCTGCTGACTTGGCCATCTACGTCGCACTTTACTCTTTATACGACGCAAATAAGTCTTTTGCCTCTGTGATAATGGCGATGAGTCATCTGCATCACATGGTAGGCAAGGTATGACACAAATAGCTAATTAACTGTGTCACGTTATTGTCCGACGCAGATCCTGTATCTTGATTTGCGTCGAGGCCTGTGGCATCGGACCCATGTCCGACGCAAATAATCTATTCTGTACTAGTGCATGTAATCCATATAAAATAAAATAAAAAGTTAGAAATTGCATGGCATAGGTTTTGATCCCATGACCTCAAGTTCATACTAAAGTTTTAACCTCTAGATCAAGTTGTATTTTGTGTTATCATTTTAAAGTCCAATATTGATAAATGTTATTGTCTTTTGTCAAAAAAAAAAACAAAACAGAAACCCTTCCCTTTCTCCTTGCTTTTTTAAATATCTCCAGCTTGTTTTTATATGTCTCGTGGAATTTTATCCGGTATGGAACCACGCCAAGTAAGGAGCATGTGAAGGGGTCTCAAGCTTATAAAAGGTCACCACTCTTTTCTTGAGTCTTTTGATGTCGTAGTATAAGAACCTGAAAAATAGGTAGGTCTCAGCCTACCCCAATCTCGTAAGCTCTCATGAGTTCCAGGTGGTCTTAGAAATTTTATACCACGACAACCATCGCCGTTTTGTCTTCTTTGCAATCCGTCCCCTAGTCCAGGGAAGATACCGAGCTACACCAACTCAGTTTGGTTCAATGGTTTCATAAGATACATCTCTTCTTTGTCTTTTTTAAGTAATTAGCATAGATATAACTTTGCCTTTCTATAAAGAAGTAGCTTCTTTGTTTTTGAGTAGAGGTCTTCAGAACGAGCTTATCTGAATAAGCGGCCCTTTTTCGATTGTGAATGCACGACACTGCAAAAATATCCCCATCCCCTTGATTGCAAGAGTGAGGTATTCCTATATTTCCCTTCACCACATGCATCCCTTACCAGTCATAATAAACTGTAGCATAGAGAGATTTCGACCAATTACATCGAAGGAAGGGTGAACAGAAAGACAAGACGCACCTAAGCCTCCATCCGGAATCGTACAATGGATAGACAACTTTTGTCTTCAACGAAGTCTGTTGCTACCGCTTTCCAATAAGTGAGGGAGCCCAAGAAAAATGCCTCAACGTATATGAATATACGAGTAACAAAAGAACTAGCTTCCTTAAAAGAGTAAAAGCATTGTAGCTCGTACTTGATCAATAAGCATAAGAAGTCTTTATTGATATCATTGTATTGAAGGATTCCAGTTGCTTTATTTCTGCCCCACTCCTTTCTCGTACTCATAGACTGAAAGAAATAGAGCAAAGGGGGGTCAATATGCTTGTTCCTTCTGCCCCCCCTTAGGGGGTAGGAAACGAGGTCACGGGGGGGATTTTCTTTCCCGGACTAACCCGTTCAATTTCCGAAACGAAATTAAATGAGGGCGTTCCGATTAATGTACGCGCCAAAAAAGCGAAAATGAAACCCCTTCACTTCCTCGTTTTTTTAATCCCTCAAGCTTATTTTATATGTGTGGTGGAACTTTTATGCAGTATTGAGCCACTTCAAGTATAGGAGCACATGTAAAAGGGCTTTAAGCTTATAGGAGGTCACCATTGTCCGTCTTGAATCTTTTCACGTCGTAGTATAAAAACCCAAAGCTTGTAATAATTCACAAAAAATGATCAGAAATATTTCGGTTTGCATGTGAGGAATTGATCTGGTATGCTTGTTGAAAGTTTGCTCGATTATGGTTTTGGGGTGTCATCTTCACCTCTAGGTCCTAAGGATCAATCTTGAGGTCAAAATGGCAAAAAAATGACAAGAAATGCCTTGTTTCGGTGCTTTAATTTTTGTGTCAAATAATTTGTGGGTTATTTTGGCCCATATGTGTAAAGTTAGAGGTCAAAATTGGTAAAAAAAAAAAAGGATTGAAAATGTCACAATTTGCATGCTTTGGTTAGCGTACTGAAAAACAAAGTGTACCAGACATGTTAAATAAGGCAATTAATCCTGATCGCTTGTTTGCTAATTTGGAGTTCAAATTTGATCCATAAGGCTCAAAATGACCCTCAAAGCATGGAAACTGAGACAAAGCCCTAACCTATTCAACCTCCAACTAACTATTACTTAGCGGAATGGTATGCAATAGAACAAGATCAAATTATAGTTGTACCATGTACAAGAAATTTTAAAATAGGGTACCAAATAGAGATGTCAATAATATGATGACATGATGGTACTGAGAAAAAAACATGATAGTTTATGCCCATAAACAACTTATCCTAAGAACTGATAAAAAAAATTTATAAGATGGTGATTTTAGAAAATATCTATAAATTGATGATATAAAAAGAAAAAATAATGGAAAATAGACATGAATTGATTATATATATATATATATATATATATATTATATATATATATATATATATATATTATATATATTATATATATATATATATATATATATATACACAAGCAAATACAAAAATATCTTAGACTGATAATAAAATGTCAAAAATTGACCTCGGCTAAGTTATTTTGATGATTGAGACGGTATCAGTTAATATATTTTGCTGATTGATGACTAAGTTAGAGGTAATTTTGACCCATATATGATGTATTTTAACCCCTTTTTTTTGCCGACTAAGACGTCATTAAATATGCTTTCTACTACTCAATTTTTTTTCTTTTAATTAGATAAATACGAATAAAACAAAAAAAAGCAAAAAATCATAAGTGCTAAATACAGCAAAAAAGAGTAAATGACTAACCTACCACTCATGGGAGGGTCATTATGATACTAAACTTAATAGGGGGGTCATTAATGACAAATGACCCCCCTCGTAGGAGGGTCATCTATGACAAATGACCCCCTCGTAGGAGAATCATGTCGGACAAATGATCCCCTGATTCAGAAAAAGGAAAAAAATGGTCTCCTACTATCCTTTGAATAGTCTCCCTAATTTTGAAATTACACAATTGAGTACTCACCGAACTGGTTTATTATTTTTATTGTAATCTGGAAAAAAATGACCGTCTAATATTGTAATACGCTATGATCAGTTGATAATCATATGTACTAATATTATACTATAATGGGTAGTTAGGTACAACAAATAACTAAGAAGTTATAAAAACATTTCATAATTTTTTTAAACTATAAAAAAGATAAAATTGACCATGATTAATTTCTATAAAATATTAGACTGTAATTAACTAAACACAATGTCTTAAAAAAGACGGTCTCACATTAGTCTTAACGTGAGACCTGACCATCTCAAGAGATATACATTTTTAGAAAACGAACCGCGTCTCACAAATTCTCATGATATATTTTGGCGAATCAGTTAATATTTTTGGCGAATTAGTTAAGTATTTTAGCACAATAGTTTAGAGCTGATAATCTTTATGTAGACTTCCATTGTTTTTTAGTTAACATATTCAACATTAGTTAGTGTTGTTCTGTAATTCGTTACGATTAATTGAGCAATATTTTGGTTTCTAATATAAACGATGAAACAACCTTTTTACAAATCTAAAATGTCAAATACAAAAGACAACCTGAAAAATAACTTAAAAACAGCCTAGCATTTGAGTAATTATTGTACCAATTTCACTTTGGTTCTTGGAATTTATTTTTTTAGGCTTCTCAAAATGACTTTTCTTTTGTGTACTTCCTCTCTTTGTTTTTGAACCATACGGGTATAAAATAACCAATGTAGTTGTACTTGATGAGCATCGTTCTTCTACGATTGATTTTGTAGTTAATTAAGACTTTGTTTATAATTGCTGTAGTATTTTCGTAGACTTCTTGGAGTGTCTTTCTTACATCTTCATTATCTTGTCTTTTGAGAATGAGATTGTAGAACTAATTTTCTCGCGGTTTTATATCGCCATGGGGTTACATTGGTTTATCTATTCATTTCTTTTCCACACTTTCCTCTTTACATATCTAATCCACCTTTTGCACATATACGTATGTAGTATTTTTGTGATTGAACGCATGTGCATGATTCTCAAGGCATGAAAATACAACAATCCTAGCAGCATAACTATTACTTCATATTATTTAACTATTACGAATAAATTAATAACTAATAACATTTAGGTATTAGTCATGTTTTTCAAATAAAAAGTTAAACATTCAAATGCAAAAGTTAAGTTTTCAGTACCAAAAGTGATCTGATCCGTTTCTTCAAAGTTTTTGCAAGTGCAAGTTATCATCTAACAATGGGTTGTATATATTACCCTTTGTGATGAATATGTGTTAAACTCTTCTTTCACTTCAAACATGATAAACATCTTATCGGGTGAAAAAAAACAAAGTAAGTGTTTGTGGATATTGTCATTGCAAACTCGTGCTCGATCAAATTTTTTTTTTTTGGAAATTCAAAGTTATTATTGATAACCAAAAAAAGAGGGGGTACAAACACCAATTCACCAAACTAAAGGGTGTAAAAGCATCAGTATCTAACTTAACTCACCTTCTAGAAAGGGTTGAAAAGTTAGAGCCTTCATGTGATATCCTAAAATATCAACCCAACAACAAACCAGCCAAAAAATTATCTATACAAATGGTTTTTTCAGATTATCTGGAATAACTCTACAGGCTACATACAAACAATTAAATCTATTATTTGTTCAGGATGCTTGTGAGTGCCTTTAAAAACTTGTTGATTTCTTTAAAGCCATATATTATATTTGGCTTCTGCAAATAACATCCCATAGAGTTTACAACATTTGCTTCTTCTCCTGCATTTATTGGCTGATGTAGTGATCTCCTCCATGAAAGACATTTGTCTTCCTGTGATCCCAAGAATTCTCAAACATTGCCCCCGGATTGCATTTGAGTAGGCACAATTGAAAAAGTGATGCTTAACACCTTCCTCTGCATTATTACACAGACCACATGTGGTATCAGTCACCATATTCCATTGAGCTAGCCTGGATTTTGTGGCAAGTCTGTTTAGGACAGTCAGTCATGTAATAAAGATGCGTTTTGGAAAGGCTTTGTTATTGCAAATGAGTCTCTTCCAGCTAACCTGAGCAATGGGATCTCTAATTGCATTATAGCACTTATTGATGGAAAACTTCCCATGCTTCCCATACTCGTGCAGTTTAGTGCCATTCTCAAAGAAGCTCCTGCGGTTCATGATTTTCTTTAACACCCAAGATGTACCAGCAGGCAGCAGGGACTTTCATAGTCCAAAGGTTAGCCCTCTTAATGTAATACTTCCTCCGTTTCTAAATAAGTGCAACATTTGCATAGTGTTTACTATTCACAGTTTAAACTTTAATTAGCTTTGGTGACTCACATTTTAGGAAAAACATAGTCATGTGGGATCTTGTTAAATTCGTCTGAATGTGAATTATTTTAATATCAATTTTTTATAATTTTTACTTATTGATAATTGAAGATATTAATGGTTAAAATAATGCATTGGCAAACGTGAAAACAAGAAGTGTTGCACTTATTTAGAAACGGAGGAAGTAAGAGTGAATCCATTAAATCCATAGTTTGTCATGTTTAAGAGCAATGGCCCATAGGTGTTTTGGCAATAGCATCTTTTTATTCCACATTTCAAGGTTTGTGAAATTTGAAAACCTTCAGTTTAGGAAAGCAAATTTGTTCCCATGACACCAGAGATATCCTAGAAGGTAGGTCCTTACCAGTCCACAAATATGATCTACATAGTCTTTGAATATCTTTCAGGATCTTCTTGGTAGAATAATGAAAATATGGCCCCAAAAACTTGCATACTTAGCAAGACAGATTTGACTAGTTGTGCTCTTTCTGCATAAGATAGAATTTTAGCTGCCCATGTTTTAGTCCTTGCCACGATCTTTTCCATTAGAGGTTTACAAGTGGCATAAGATAGTTTCTTGGTGGATAAAGGGACACCACGATACCTAAAAGGGAATTCACCCATAGGAATTTGAACTATATCTTCCATAATTGAGGCAGTCTCATTAGAAACACCTCCCATATAGATGTTACTTTTCTGAAGGTTAGCCTCCAACGTGCTCAAATATTTTACTTACATCCAAATTAAACATCCAATGCAGGTTATACACGGAGAATGGAGGAGGAAAACGATACAACTTTTAGAGCGTCTCGATGGATTAGAGAAGAAAGAGAAAATATTTATGTGTGATACTGAAGTCAGGGTCAATAAAATGCATTATAATCTGGAATATATGATATAAGTAATATACTCCAGCGCTTAATTAATATAGTTCCGCGCTTAACTAATTAATCCAGAAGCAATTTAAGGCTAGCATAACTAATATGTGCAAGCGTTTAACTAATTCTGAATTTCTACTGATGATTTGATGCACGTGCCTGATGTCAACATTACATAAATGGTCTCACATTAACACTAACGTGAAACCGTCTCTCTAAAACAAACTCTTTTTACTAAAGCTTATTCAAATATTTATCTGCAAGTCTATCCGCACCAACAGTATTTACAAACTTTTGCACCAAAAAAAAAAAATAGTATATACAAATCTTTCACTTTGATGTAGATATATTTTAGTGCAAGTTGCGTACACATCATATAAATTTTATTTTTTTTTATTGGCGGCTATAGAAGTAGTATATTGTAATCGTAATATAGAGTAACTGATAGAAATAAACGCCATGACCTCATTTTGGAAGTTTTTCATGCATGCAGGCAGGGAATTTATTTTATTTTTTTCTTGGCAGCAAATGCATGCAGATATGGATTTGATTTGTTTTGTAAATATATATACCAGACCTAATTTTTAGCAACGCAACTCTTGTCTAGTACACGTGGAAAGTCTTAAGGCTTTTGGTTCTCTTTTGCTTGTACCACCAAATCTTTAGTTGCCAACGACAAACAAAAGTTTGTTCTCATTGATAATCTTGCGTTATTATATTAACTAATTTATTTCACCAAATTAAACTGCTTTTACCCCATATGTTGTGTCGCGAATTGAGTACATTTTGAAGGAGCCTTCTTTTTCATCATCAAGAAAAGTATTGTGTTACTCTATTTAATGGTCCATGTTATGTGATAACTGATAAATATATATACGCGTATTTCACCAACTCGATTACTTATTGATATAAATATTATCTCCTTTTATAGGATATAATAAGTAATAACATCCCTAATATATATCTCCAATATCATACTTTATTTTCATATAAAATAAGATTCATTCTTTAGAGTAAAGCGAATTTAACTAGCCTATTAATTATATTCTCTTCATATATTCACTTCTACTTGAGAAAGCTCTGTATACAATCTTTCATATAATTTTTTTCATATAAAAGGGAATATAAACCTTTGAATTTCCAAAAAGTATTTTTTTCATATAGTATGTTATTGTATGGAAAATTTTATCTATTTTAAGAGGCCTTTTTATGAAGTTAAAGTCAAATTAAACTTCCCAAGTTCCTACCCCTTATACGATGTGCATGTAATTTATGATCTATCGTCTATGCTGTGTTAAATAATTTACATCATCTTCAAGCTATTAAAAACTTTCACCAGGCCATGTCCATATATTGCCCAAACGTGTCAAATTATTGGCCGGAAAAATGTAAATATGATAGATAATTCATGAACATCTTGCATTGTTTCAATATCAATCAGATGTGAATCCAAACATTCTAATATATGGACGATCATACCGAATTATATACTTCACAGCAGTGCTCATGGTCATTGATATTCATGGCGATGGTATGAAGTAGGGAGTCTACTAGACAGTGATTACATTAAGATTTCAGAATATAAGGATATTAAGGTAAACACGAATCTTTGTTTTAACGTTTATACATGCATTCCTATATATGTGAAATTCCATTTGACGAAAAGTAAGAATTATGACTTTTGGGTCTAAAAGTATGTCTGACTAAAAGTATACGTGAACAATAATATGAAATATATTTGGGTTTTAAGTGGTCATTTGGTGTATATGAATGTAATCATACAATGCATTTTTATGTATTAGCAACGAGAAATTATGAAATTGTTTAGTTTTTTCTTGAAATAGAGGAAAAGTACTATACATACATAAACCAAGCTAAATGAAATTAAAGAAAAAAAAATATGTAGGGCGTGGCAAGGAACTACTAGATCATGTGTGTGTTCACCTGTTTGCAGGACACGCACTTTGGTAATGCAGCACCAGTGTACACTTTGTGCGTGTTAGCGCTCGGATGTCATTGATGGTCCAATTATTTGAGATACACATAAATTGTTTTATTTTTACATCGAGAAAGTGTATATTAATTAAAAACGAAAGTACAATCTAGGTTAATACAATTAAACAAGCATATGAAGTTAAAATGAGCTATAATCGCTCTCACACAACTAGAAAAACATAAAAAACTTAAACTAGGATAAGATTGCTCGATCTGAAGGTCTGAATTGATAAATAAATGTAAGGAAACTCTTCTTCTAGTGGATGACGATTGTCAAAACCCTGTTGAAAGGAGTGGGCGGGTACGATTGCCAAAATTGGTTAGTTAATTAGCAAATGGAGTATACAATTAGTGTTGTATTTAATAATATATTTTATGTCCTATAGAGTGAATGAAGTTGCCAATGTGATTTTCTAATTTTTATTATATATACGATTTACTTGCAACGCCTCATACATGAGATTTCTTATTTACAACCAACCAACCATTAATAGAATGACAAAATATATGTCAATTACTTAATACTCTCTCCGTCCCAAAAATATAGTTCCCATTTTCATTTTGGGTGTCCCATAATATAGTTTCCATTTTCATATTTAGTTCCACATCTTCCCGTAATTTGTCTAGAAAAACTGTGTCCCATCATTTATTTGCTTCTTGAATTTTGTTTTTTCCTTTGTTTATTCAACCAAAATGTTACAATTAATGCTCTTTCACCAATTATTCTCCACTCTCTCTCCTAAAATCATCTTAATTTTCCCATACAATATTTATTTAATAAATAATTTTTTTTACTCTGTCTCTTAGATTCTACTTGCATAAATTACCGTCAAAAAAAAGAAATAAAAATTATATTTTAAGACGGAGGGAATAACTTTTAGATAGTTTTAGATGAAAAGTACTTAGAATATTCCATCTACGGTGAGCTGTGTATAGGATCTATTATTTTGCATGCATATTTTCTAAGAACACATAACATATATATGTATGTATCTTATGCATGGTACGTGTTGGAAGTATTTTAGAAGAAAATAAGAAGCTAAAAATATTGCTAATGTAGTCAATTGGATGTGTAGTTCCAAAGTTGCGATCTTAAAAGTAAAACGCACATTTTAAAGCAAAAGTAAGAGGAAAAGGTTACTATGCAAGATTTGATTTTGTCGTAAATGACAAGAGTTAATAATGATTTCGTGGGAGATGTATTACTTTCCACAATACTGATCATTGAGCTTAAATTAATAAAAAAAAGTGACCAAACATTACTTTTAGTTAAATTAGTAGATCTTTGAGCTCTCTCTTAGCCTGGTCTATGTTGTCAATTGAGAGCCACTACATTCAAACGACTAAAAGCCAAACAATCATGCATATATTAATATGATCAAAATGGTTTATCTCGTCGTGTTTTGCAATAATTATTATCGAAGAAAAATCCATGCAAATTATAAAACTAATAAAATTGTATAATCTAAGATCCGGATTCCTTATTACAAAAAATAATTAGTACGTGCCAGCATGTCAAACACAAACATATAACGGTTATTCAAGTCTAGATATAATTTTGTTTCTTTCTAATAAAACCTCTGTCGTTTCTTTTGTTGGTTAACTAGTGATTGATAGTGAAATCTGCAAAATACAGATATCGTTTGGAACAAGAAGACAAGATCTATTCTTTTATCTATCTCTCAAATCTCTCTTTAATGAGGTTGAACCATTTTTTGTCTGTTTTATTCTATTTTCTATCCTAAAAAAAAAGGTAAGTTGATGGCACAATTAGGTGCCACTTGTAACTACAGAAATTTCAATCAAGTCCTCCAATTAAACTAGCTCTAATCAAGAACGTCCGGAATATTTACGGATCTTGTTCTATAATGAAAATTGGGCTCTTTTTTTCTCCTTAGTGATAGAAAAGGATAATAATTATAATAGAGAGTAGGAAGAATCCATACTAATTGATGAATTGATTTTATTATTAATAATTATGAAAAAGTATTGATGACAATACTAAAGTTAAAGATATGAAAGGTTGAATTTTTGGTGAAAGAAATTGAGCATGATGATAGGGGATAGCGTGAATTATGGAGTCCGGAGAAGAAGATCTAGCTTTAATCGGGAACGTTGAATTTTTGGTGAAAGAATTATTGTAGGAAATGGAACAAGACTTGTTCTAAATTTCAACACAAAACCCTTCATCAACCAAATCGGAAACAGAATTATGTTCTTAGTTACCGAAGGAACAAAATAACAATTATTGAGTTCTAAAATACAACCAGATGGCAAATGCAGACTATAGCTTCCTACGACAAGTGCATCAAACTTCCTCCAGTTTCAACGTGAAGCTCTACCTCGCCCGTTGCCAGCCTCTTGCTTCTTCTTAGTCCCTGCAAATCATTAACTATGTGAGAACCACAACCGATATCCAATACCCATAACGAAATAGAAGTCAAATTGATTTTTATAACAAATATACCTGAAGTGGAAGCACTCGACTTCTTTCTTGCAAGTATAGAGGACAGTTCCTCTTCCAGTGTCCTATCTTGTGAAAATGGAAGCACTTGCTTTCTACGGCGACCTTTGGCTTGGCAGTTGGCTTGGGTTTTTCATCAACAACTGCAACTTTACTTGCCTTTTTCTTTCTTTCCTGCCCATTTCTTCTTGAAACCCTTTTCCTTTTTGGAACCATCAAAACCTCTTTCTTTGGTTCCTTAGGGATGTTCCTCTCAGCATTGACCTATAACCCATGCAGCTCTTGCAAAGTCTTTTAAGACTCATTCATGTTGAAGGTCATCCCGAACTGAACGAAGAATGATGTCAGGATCCAACTCTACCCTATAAGGGAATCCAAGTCATTCTATGTTTTTTATGAGACCTATCATAGCGAAAACATGGGGGCCAACAGCTTGACCCGGCTTCATGTGACATTCCAGTATCTCCCTATTGGTCTTATACCGCTCAATTCAGGCCTGTGTCTGGAACATGGCCGACAACTCTTGCATGATGGTATAAGCATCCTTGGTTTCGAACCTCATTTAGAGGTCCAGCTCCATGAATACAATAATTAGGCAAGTGATTGGTACATACCTATCATTGGCCTGCTTAGCACGATATTTTTCTGCTTCACTCGATTCATTAGTAATCACAGGAAGTGGGGTTTCTAAGACATCCTCTTGACCCTCAAACCTCAGTACGAGTCTTAGGGTCCTTTCCCAATTTATGAAGTTTTCACCATTCAGTCTATCCTTTTCGAGAAAAGGACGAATGTTGAAAACAGAGTTGTTGTTGTTACTAGTCATAGTATCTACAAACATAAAAAAAAAGTTCAATTTTATGTTTATAAAAGAACCTAAAAAAATGAAAGGTTTCTAGGTTGCCACCTATTCAAATTAAAGTCCCATTTTGAATAAGTGAATACAAGATCCTATCAACAAGCAACACTAAGCAGACGGAGGCCTTTTCTTAATGTTACATTCTCAAGGTAAGTAAACTCTTTTACTAATTATAACCCTTTTTCTTGTTTAGATTGGTAAATATCGCATGCTTAACTATCTCTTGCTTCAAAATTCAAAAGCTTTTGATAATTTTGTTAAGGACAACCAAACTAAGTTGTAAAATTCGCAATTTTACCTTATATCTCCAAAATTAATGATATACCCTCGAGGCATGACCTATTACTATTAATTAAGGTTTATAATACTTTATGTTTGGAAAAGCAAATTAATATTTGGGCCTAAGTTTATTACGTTGTTATGAATTAGTGAACTCTAACGCATTGATAACCAACATACAATAAACTTATAAGCATAGTAATAATAAAATGCATAATTTGAATATGATCTAGTATGGCCCCTAATCCTAAGAACTAAGAATCTTGATTGGACACCTTCTTGGACTCTTCTTGGATCTCCATCCACCTTAGTCATCGGCCTTCTCTTCTTGGGCTCATCTTTGGATTACATAAGTATCAAAGTAATTTAAATAATATCTAAATTAAATCAATTACATAGATACTTAACGATACGCAGATCATATTTAAATTACAAGAATACATCACAATACGGAGATCGTATTTTCTAACTTAAATTTGGGTCATAATAGTCATTTAACAATTATATCAAATAGAAAATGCCACATAATAATATCACATATTATAGTTGCCAATAATCAGAATATCAAATATTCTTAATTAAAGCAAGATGATAAAATATTTAAGTTATTCCTAACCATCTAAAGATTCTATCCTAGCAAATCTAGCCTAATAATTTTAATTAGATTAAATAATAAATTATGGAATTATTTAACTAAAAATTTGCTTAATAATCTGAAAACTTGCTTAATAATCTGAAAAATCTGATTTTATTTTTTAAAAAAAATGCATTGCTAGGTAGCAGCAAAATGTGGCTACGAAGCCGTGTTGTTGTTGCCACAGCTTGGCTGCTCGCCCCATTGGACCACCAGGAGCAGCCACCATTACCCACCTGCCGGTGGTTGCGCCACCTAGACGTGGCTGCTCCTCCTCACTTTATATATATATAATAATATATATATATATTATATATATATTATATATTATATATATAATATATATATATATATATATATATATATATACTTGTTTTGTGGGACGTAAATTAAATTTCAACTTCTTGTAAAACTAATTTAGTGATCTAATTAAATTAAAGTTTTTTTCACCAAATACCCATGACAAAAAAATGTATTCACCAAATACCCAACTTTTTTTCGAATTCACCATATACCCCTAACTTTTGAAAAAATGTCACAAAATATCCTTAATGACTAACGACAGTTAACTCCGTTAGTCATTACCATTAATTAACTCTAAAAAACCTAATTAATCCTAAAAAACCTAATTAACCCAAAAAACCCTAAAACCCTAACTATCCCTAAAAACCCTAACTAACACTAACCTATTCTCAACCCATCAGCCCCCACCCACCCCCACCCCTACCCCCAACCCCACCATCCCCTTACCCCAGCCCCACCAACCACCCTTCCCCTCGCAACCCCTTTCCGCATCGATCTCCCCTGCCGCTGCGCCTTCCTCTTTCACTCCTCACCACCCCTGCAACCCTTATTATCTCTCTCGACCACCCCCTTCCGCATCCCCATCCCCTTCAAAATAATACAGAACTGCCGGAGATCTCTCTCTCCAGTACAAAACTGCCGTCGATCTCTCTTTATCTCTCCCCAATATAGAGATGTCGTCGATATCTCTCTCCTGAAATACTCTGACCAACCCAAAAAGTTCGAATTCGGAGGTTGGGCTGTGTGCAGGGGAGGGGAGCTGTGTGCAGGGAGGGAGGGAGTTGCATGCAGGGGATAGGGGTTGTGTGAAAGGAGGCTGCAGGGGATAGGGGTTGTGTGAGGGGAGGCTGTAGGGGAAGGGGATGTGGTGGGAGTGGTGGGACTGGTAGGGAACGGGAGGTGTGGCGGCGGAGGAGAGGGAGTTAGTGGGGCTGGGGTTGTACGGGGTGGAGGTAGGTGGGGGGATGATGGGCTGGGAATGGTTTATGGTTAGTTAGTGTTTTTAGGGTTATTTAGGGTTTTAGGGTTTTTTTGGGTTAATTAGGATTTTTTAGAGTTAATCACGTTTTTTAGGGTTAATTAACTCTAATGACTAATGAAGTTAATTGCCTTTAGTCATTAAGGGATTTTGTGAAAATTTTCAAATAGTCAGGGATATATGGTGAATTCGGAAAAAAGTTGGACCATTTGGTGAATAAATTTTTTTGTCAGGGGTATCTGGTGAAAAAACCGTTATACAAACTCCTTTATGCTTAATTCAGAAAAAAAAAATGTCCATTTTAATTAATTTAGGGACATTCATATTAATTCACCTCAAATTCATATAAAACTCATTTTACATGAATTAATTTGTCATACATAAACAATTTAAACATGAACAATCAGATAATTATATGGATATAATTTTCAAAATTAATCATAAATCTCCATTTAAATTAATTTTAGGGTTATTCACATAAATCAATCTCTAATTCACATAAAAATCTTTTTACATGAATTAATTTTCATACATAAACAATTTTAAATATGAAAAAATCAGATTAATAATGTAACATGAATATTATTCTCGTAAAATTTGAGATCGAAAATTAGAGTTTTAGATTTAAACAATTCGGCCACTACATTTTAATATTTTTGAATTTCTAAAATTTAGGTCGAATATTTCCAAAAACTTATGGCCAAATAATTTTCATTTTCGAATTTCAAAATTTAGGTCGAATTAATTCTAAAAAAATCAGCCATTAGAATTCAAGATAAGCAAATTAAATCTCCATTTAATTAATCTAATTGAATAATTCAATACATAATACATTTCCTCCCTTTAATAAAATTAAACTTAGTCACGAACACATCAAAATAAATCTAATTGTTCAAAAGAGTTATATGCATGAGGCTAAAAAACTAATAACACTGTAGGATTATAAGTACTATAAGCGGAATTTCATGAATCATATTCATAAGCACTTAAAATAGGATCTCATGCATATATAATCAAGGATCACATAATAATTTACCTTTGATGCGTGACCTTGTAGTTTCCTCACCTCATTATAGGAACAAATTAGGTTAGGAATCCCCTCCCCTTGCTCCTCTTTTGTCGGGCACCCTAGAGTCCTTCATGGGCTCTAGGTCTTTCCTTTGTTGACTCATATTACCTTGTACGATCCATTTAATTGGGATTTAGTTTTATTATATACTAAACTTGAAGTTCTATATCATTCTCTAGCAAGACGTATAGACGACCCAATTTAATGAACTTATTATCCTCATAATACGATCCATGATATATATATTTAGTAATTGCATTAGATTCGAGGACATGATTCCTTCAAGAGTACGTAAGAACAAATGAAGCTCCTTTAGTTTTGTTTGCTTTGTTTTATATATGTTTGGCTGCAGTAGCATTAGGTTGTACTTCCTTTTTAATTAATGCAATCTTATCAAATTTAACCAAACCTAAACCAAACTTAACATTCCAAAGTAAACCAAGGGGACCACGAAAGAGGAAAGCAGAGAAGAAAACATGTTGCGGTGGCCGCAACAAACCAAGAAGTTGACGAAAGAGGAAAAAAGACGATGGTGTGGTGGCAACGATGAACTTCAAAATTAAGCGCGACGACGGTGAATAAGGCGCGACGACGAAGATGAAAATTCAGAATTAGAATTGAAATTCATAATGTTAGCCCTTGTGTATTGTTCGTTTGTCTTAGATGTTGAATGTAGAAATGTCAAGGCCTTGTTCAGGAGAGGAGTTTCTTTTGCTAGGATAGGGAAAATTGAGGATGCAAGTGTTGATTTACTTAGAGCACGCGACTTAGAACCAAAGAATAAGGAGATATTAAAAGAGTTATTAGAAGCCCTTGATTGCATGTCTTTGAAAGGTTTGGGTGATAGTAAGGGGAGAGAAAGCCCAATGGATATTTGTGGTATAGAGTTGTCTAGGACTTTAGGTAATCATCTTCCTTTACCAAAATCGAAAGAAATTGACATGAGACCTAGTGAATCAAAAGGGAAAAGAGAGGGTGCTAGTTCTTCGAAGGTATTTGACCCCTGTGAATATTTTGATTGTAATACTATTGGCCTAGGCCTTCCCCTCCAAAAAGAAGGTTGCGTACGAATCCCTTGTTCATATGAAGCAAAATTATGTGAGCTCTAAGTCTCCAATGTCCTCCAAATGAGGTAAGCTCAAAGTCACCTACCCTCCAAAACAGGTAAGCTCAAAGTCTATATGCTCGGTCGGTCATGCGACTTATTCTAATAGACATGATCTTCCTTGTTCCTTAATATTTCACGGGAAGATATGGAAAAGTTGCAACAAGGAAAAGTGTTGCACTTCTACCATTCTCATTTGAGATCGATGTCAATTCGTACCTCAAATTTTAAAAAAAATATATCAAGAAAAAGGCCCCCGTAAACAAGATTTGGGGAAAGCAGAGGTCTCTCATGCAGTGACTTTGGTGGAAAAAATTACCACAGACTCGTGCTCTAGGAATCACTCAAGTCATAAGCAGGATTGGGTAGACAGTTGGAAGATGTTCCCACTGTGGAAGTGACACAATAACAACATGTTATGTAGCAAATTTAATTGCAGGTTCAAAGCAAATGGATCATGACTCATTGCTAAAGAGGAAAGCAACAAAGGAAGCTAGGATGAGAGCGTTGCGAATTGTCCGATGTCATATGAGGAAGTCATTGCCTAGTGCCGATTTGAGATCCTTCAACAACCCGTCGTCAAGGAAGCCAACTGTTAGCTTTAACCAGTGTGCATGTGTACCGTGCTCATTGTAAGCACAAGTAAGGGATTCTGTCCCCTGCGATGTATCCCCTCCCCCTTTTAAGGGGGCGTTTGGTTTATGAAGGGGAATGGGAAAGGGTTTAAGAAAGAGAAACAAGGAGAATGGAAAGGTAAACCCTTTGATTAAAAGAGTTGTTTGGTTAGAATCAATATATCTCTCTCCTCTCACTATTAACATACATACACACTCTCTCTCTCCCAATAACCACTGCCACCACCTCGTCGCCACTACCACCTCACCGCTGCCGGCATCTCGCCGACGCGCTGCCCCCTCTTTGCTGCCATCAACGCCTCTACTTTGTTGCTGCCGCCAGTGCCCTTTTGCCGTCTCGTTTTCCACCACCATAAAAACTCAAATCTTAGGTTTTAAAGGTCAAATTCGACCATAAAAACTTCAGATCTGAAGTTTTCATGGCCGAATTTAACCATATAAAACCATAATTAAAGAAAAGAAAAGGTAAATTTTTTTTACTCTGTTTTTTTTTTCGTTTTTGGGTTTTCTTGGTATGCGGTTTTGTGGCTGTGACGGTGGTGGGGTGGTGGTTCGATTTTGGTTTGCATGTCTAGTGGTTTTGTGGGGAGCCTAGGTGGTGGTAGGTGTTGATTTTGTGATGGTTGAATGTTCAACGAGGTGGTTACGTGGTGGTGGGGGTTGGTTTCGTGGTGGTTTGGTATGTCATGAGGTGGTTAGGTGGTGGTAAGTGTTGGTTTTATGGTGGGTAGTTGATTTCGTGTGGTGGATGGATGGTGGTGGGTGTTAGTTTCGCGGTGGCTGGGTATTTTTTGTGGTGGTTGGATACCAGTGGGTGTTAGTTTCGTGGGGGTTGGGTTTTTTCATGCGGTGGTTGTATGGTGGTGGGTAGTGTTGGTTTCATGGTGGTTCGATATGTTGCGGGGTGGTTGGGTGGTGGGTGGGTTCGATGTGTCGCGGGGTGGGTGGTTCAGTGGCATGAGTGGTGGTTGTGGTGGCTTGAGTGGTGGTCAATAATGAGTTAAGATGACCATAGAGCATCATGAGGGAAAGGGTAAGTGAAGCACTAGGGGGGTATGGGGAATAGATGTAGAGGACTTTGGGGGAAAGGAAGGGGTAAAGAGAATGATTAAAAGGACCCAACAAACATCAACAAAGGGAATCAAGAGCCTTGTTTCCCTTACCCTTTTTTGAAGCCCCTCAACCAAACGCCCCCTAAGAAACTTTGTACTAATGTGGTATTTAATAAAGTTTGTAATAGGTTTACTGTGTCGACCCATGCAATGACGAGTCAGCACTCGTCTGGAATCATGGGTTAGCTTGTTTGTTGTTTGTACTTTTTACCCGTTGCCAAAAATAATTATTTAAGGTTGCTCTTCATCTTTTCAGCGTCATTAATTAAGTTGATACTTGTTGTTTACACAAGTCATATCATCATCATCTATGTAAGAGTAGAGATAATGGTAGCGCAATGGAGTACTACCCCAAATTCTAAGGCATTGTTTAGGGTTCAAATTCTCATCCCAACAATATGTTGGAGAATTTATTTATGAGTTGTTTGGCCTTGTACCTAACATTTGAACTGATGTACCATCAGGCTAATAGCTTAATAGGAAGATATTGAACGAATTATCTTTCCTAAAAAAAGATATATCATCATCGATGTAAATGCATTATTTACAAATCATTATCGATTTTTCTCTATATAGTTGATGCTCTTTTTGTCACACATACATGTTATAATCACATGACTAACAATTACTTCATTGCACAGGTCCAATTCCAAACTCAATTAATATATACACTAGCTAATATAACATGATAAACCTTCGTAAGTATATTGTTATATTGGAGGGGTTTCCTAGCGTCACATAAATTGTGTCCAATAACTATACTTTGATGTTCATTTTCCACCTATGTGGGGGTTTTGTCCTACTATACAATATGGATAAATCAAAATGGTACATAACTTGATGACTATATGAGGATTCAAAGGGTAACGAAGAGAAACTGAACTTTGGAAATATAATCATGCAATTTTCTCTCTAACCCAATATTCAATATATTATATGTTATTTGTTGCTATATGGTTTTCGATCCTGATCTGCATAGAGGACCACATCGTGGCGGGCTTACAATACACCATAGTCTTATCAGGATTCAACTAATTCTTTGGGATGAAGCTCTTGTTTTTGTTTGTAGTATCTTTTTTATTTTTCCTTTTGTTTTGGTTAAAAAGAGTTGGAACTTTGAATAATTTATCTGTCAAATTGCATGCAACAAAACGACAAAGTTTATGGGAACTGCATGTCATTTTAAGTGGAATTCATGTTATAGATAAATCCAAGGTCCATTGCATTATTATTCTTGTTTATTTTACTCCACTGATTATAGTTCTTCTATCATAGGTTTTGTCATATTCTACTTTCTAATTGTATGCTATTAAATTAGATTTTAATTTAGTTTCTCATATCCAAGTGTTCCTGATTATGATGTTTACCTATAGTTGTATACTTGTATTATTGTTTCTTTTGCTGCTCTTTTTACGAGTTGCCAGTTGATAACATTTTTTTTTCTGTAGCATCTATACTAATATATTAAAAGGCGTGCGTAACAACGTCGATGCGCCACGTGGCACCCTCCTCCTGCCACCAGAATTTCGCCACGTGTCTGTTAACCAACAAAGTCAACTGGTCATTATTTTAAAAAGAAATATGTTGAAGCTTGGGCTCGAACCCATGACCTTCTGTAAAGGTTTTCAAAGAATCACCATCTCATCTAACTTCTCTTGGTGATCCATGTTTCCAAAGTTAATGTTATTAAACATATCCCTTACATCCTTAAAAATAAATAAATTTGCATGTTCATTAAAATTAATTATGTATGCATGATACCATTTGAAGAGTAGTGTTGACCACTACAGTACTACCCCTAGGGAGTTTTAGTTCATATAATCTATGTACAATAAAAAAATTTAGAAATTGTGTAGTATAGGGTTCGATCACGAGACCTCAAGTACATATACTAAAGTCTTAACCACTAGGCTAAGTTGTGTTTATTGTTATTATCATAAAGTATTATATTAATAAATGAAATTTGTTCTTACCCGGGGCATAGCCCGGGCCTAATAACTAGTTGGATTCTTAAATCCCAATTTTCTTTCACGTTTGTCTTTTACTTTGTGCTACAAGTAATTTATAAGTTCCCCATGTTATTAAGATTCTTCAAAATGGATACAGCGGCAATGTTAAACGTAGGTTTAAAGATTATGAAAGAAAAAATTAAGAGAAAAATTAATAAGCATGTAACAGTACTTAGTCAAAAGAAGTTTCTGAAATTATTTGTAACTTAGGTGCTTTCTCTTTACTTGAATAACCCTGAACTTATTGGACATGAACTGAATTTTGAACTGAACTTATTACACCAGATTGGTCCTGATTCAACTTATTAGACCTGATTGAACCTTATTGGAACTTATTGAACCAGATTGAAACTTATTGGCCTGATTCGAACTTATTAGACCTTATAGGACCTGGTTGAAACTTATTAGACCTTATTGGACCTGATTGAAACTTATTATACCTTATTGGACCTAATTGAAACTTATTTGATCTTATTAGACAAAAGAAAATTGATGAGTTATAACAAAAATATTACCCCTAACGTAAATACTAACCCCCAAAATTTATTATGAAATAATAATTATTAAAATTTGCCCTTTTAAAAAATAATTATTATTAATTATCTCTTACGATAAACAATTTAACAAAAAAAATACTAATTATATACTTGCCTATAATAACATTTCACTACTAATATATTTAATAGTCTTGTTAATAATAATATGAATAATAAGAATAATAGATAATACTAATACAAGTATAATACTATACATTGTGGTACTTTAATTAAAAAAAATTAATAATAACATAATCAGCTAATAGTAATATGAATAATAAAATATACTTCCTCCGTTTCAAAATAAGTGCAACATTTCCCATTTAAGGAAATGTCATAATAAGTGCAACATAGCTCAAAATGGAAAGTTTTTTCCTTTTATTTACATAATTGCCATTACTTATTTTCCCTAACAACTTAGTTAACTCACCCCTCCATCAACTTAAACAACATTAACCCACCCCTCTCTCTCCTCCCTTCCCCTTCCCTCAACCCAAACCCACCCCTTTCTCTCAGCCACTACCCATCTCTCTCTCTTCTCAACTCAACCCACCCCTCTCCGACACCACCACCACCACCACCACCGCTACCAACATGACACAACCAGCGCCACTGCCAACCCGACACCACACCACCACTGCCACCACTACCACCTCAACACCACCACACCACCACTATCAACCCCACCACACCACCACTATCAACCCCACACCACACCACCACTACCAACCCGAAACCACACCACCACGCCAACAGATGCAACTCAACACCACCACACCACCACTGTCAACCCGACACCACACCAACCCGACACCACACCACCACGCCACCAGATGCAACTCAACACCACCACACCACCAGATGTGACACAACACCACTAGGCCCTTCTCTCTCCTCCTTCGTTTCCTCTAACTCTTCCTCACCTTCTCTGACCTCCTCCATCACTCCTTTCTTCATCTCATAAGTTGTAGATCTAGGATTTCGGCACCTTCACGCACCAGATTTTTAAATGGTGGTAGGGTTAGTGTGTTGGTGCGATGGTGGTGATGCGAAGAGGCAAAAGATGTCGGTGGTGGTGTTGGTGAAACAGTGTTGGTGCGATGGTGGTGGTGGGGAGAAACTGTGGATGTTGGTGGAAATGGTGGAAAAATCTTACGTGGTTTCCGGTGGGCACGCAGATTTAGGGGAGGGTGTTTTTCCGGTGGTGGTGGTTGTTTTCGTGTTTTCCGGTAGTGGTGGTGGTGGCCGGTGGTGGTGGGGTTGAGGTAGATGGCATGTGGAAGATGTTTGAGATATAAATTTGTTAATTGATTAGGGTAGATATTTTATTTAATTAAGTTGCCTAATCTTTTTTTAATTGTGGTCCCCAACTTTCTCTCTCTAGATGTCTTGGTCTGTGTGCCACTTCTCTATGTTGCACTTATTTAGAAACGGAGGAAGTAGATAATAATACAAATATTTAATAAAATAATAGACAATAATACATGTATATAATACGATATAATCATTGTGGTACTTTAATTAAAATTCTAATAATAACATAATTAGGTTATAGTGATACGAATAATAAAATAATGGACAACAATACAAATGATTATTGATCATTGGCTATTTGGACCTTATTGAAACTTATTGGACCTGATTAGACCTAATTGGAACTTATTGGACTTTTATTAGACCTGATTGGAACTTATTGGACCTCATTAGACCTGATTGAAACTTATTGCACCTAATTGGAACTTATTGGACCTTATTAGACCTGATTGGAACTTATTCGCCTGATTGGACCCGATTGATACTTATCTTAATGGACCTGAAACTAATTAATTTATTAAGGTGAAGAGAACGTACCCTTAATGTTTATTAAGATAATTCTAGTTTTTCTCCCTTAGTCTAGAAGTTGGTACCAACATTTTTAGGCAATTGCCCTATTTTTATCCTTTTATTATACAAAATCTTACTACTCGTATATAGGGTTGTTCTAGGGGTTTATTATTTACCACCTTATTTTAATGTGATATTTTTTTTACTTTAGTGTGGATTAGAACCAATTTTTTAGTTCCATCATGGTGGAAACGATCATTTTTACTACTTCACTATGGTGGAATTGAAACAGAAAAAAATCCGGATCCTCCATTCAGAAACCGAAATTTAATTTATTTTTCCTGAATTACTATAAAAAAAAAACTGAAATCTCATAAAAGGGGAGGAGAAAGAAGAAGATGAAGAAGGGGTTGTGGCTTCACATGGGGGCTACGCGAGGGGGGTTGTAGAGGGGGGGACTAAGTAGTGTGAAGGGAGAGGAAAGGAAGAAGGGGCGAGGAAGGGAAGGGGGAGAAAAGAGGAGGGGGGAAAGGGGAGAAAGGGTGGGGGATACAACCTACGAGGGTGAGGTAGGGTGGGGAGAGAGGCGGGGGTGGGTTGGCTGCAAGGGTGGGGTGAGGGCAGCTAGTGGGAGTTCGGGTGGAGGCTGGCATGAGGTAGTGGTGGTGACTAGGTGGTGGGAGTGGGAGTGGTGGCTAGGTGGTGGTTATAGAGGAAGAAGAAGTAGAGGAGTTGAGGGAGAAAGAAGAAAAAAGACCATATAAAAAGATGTGGACAACATACGTTAAATACCGGTGGCAATAATATGGCATTTTATTTTATCTTTCTCCTCGTGAAAATTTGAATTCTATGCTTTTTCTTATTCCACTACAAGATGGTTTGTTTATTGATATAATACGATTTCTAAGTAAATGTTAGCACTTCTTCTTTTTCTTCTTTGACAGGAAGAAGAATATCATTAATAATACGTTACGTACATACAATGATAATGATTAACCTCTGAATAGTAGTCATAACAATTTGCATAATGAACAAATTGAATTTAAGCAAGCAAAACTACAACTTCACTATTTCAAGCTTAATGTAAGCAGTGTATTTGATGACTTTTCATCTTTTGAAGTGGACACCTTCATAATCTGTGATATAATTATTTCGAGTGACGAACTGATTAAAAAAACTTAAATCCCCAGGTATCCACATTATTTTTTAAACTTATGCAAATTATAAGAAGCAAGAACCCACCAAAAGGAGAGAAAAAACTCTAACAAATGGAGAGAACGAGCTTAAAAGAAAGCGGTAAAAACAAAAACAACTCTTGAAAACTAAGAAAAAGGGATGAAAATAGTAAAGTTTGCAAAGAAATTAGATTATCTTCGACCTAAGAGGGATAGAGGAGAGGATAGTTCTTATTCGACTATTAGTCTAACTATATTTTTGAAGCCGTGCATACTTTTTATGTGGTTGAATTATGTTCATTTCATAAGTTTTGTAATAATAATAAGATAAATTAGATATTTATTGAGAGACATATGTTCATGACTGTATTAATTATAGTAATGTAATCATATTCCTAATTAATGATTTTTATTTATGCAAATATGAAACTCTATTCAATTATAATGAGATTGTGTATTTTTTTTATAATATGCAACAAAAGTTATAATAATCAATTGAATTATTGATTTTTAGATAATTTTGGTAGAAATATAACTCTATTTTCTCTTAATAATTCTAAAAGTTATATTCTTACCATGATCTTGTAGTACCTTATTATATTACGTTCATACTCTTCTTATAACTTCTTTATTATAATATAATCCAACGCACATGTTAAAAATTAAAACATTTAACATAGTAATTTTAGTTTTACAATTGTAAGCAAGTTCGATTATAATATGAAAGGTATAATTTTTCGAACCATGTACCAAAAATTATACTTACTTTTATTGTATAAAATCTTTAGGTTGTATTTCATGCTTAAAAACCTAATTTAAACATAAATATTAAATCTAAAATTTATTTAATTCACTAAACTAATTATATAATCTGAAAATTTTATTAAAATAGTTAAAGGTATGAATTTAATTATTAAATCACCAAAACAATACTTAAAACATCAAAAATCAAGAGAAAAATAAAACAAGAGGAGGGAGGAGGAACACGATCGAGAGAGAGAGGATGTCGGTGTTGGGCTGCTGCAGAGAAGAACGTAGGGGAAGAATGAGAGATTCGGGTGAGGGAACGAGAGGAGTTTCGTGAGAGAGAGGAGAGACGAGAGAAAATTAGGACTTTGTTTATGTGGCAAAGTTTATGAGATGGGAGAGTATTTATAGGTTCCCATTATAGTCCAATAGAAAAATGGGCTCGAGGGGTTAATTTAATGAAAGATGATCATAAGAAAAGGCTATAAAGTTTAGGCTCCTCTAACCCAATATTGAATTAATTTTTACTACTACTACGCAACTTATTTAAAATCACTGTTGAATCTCAATGTCAACCTTTAAAATAATTTAAATACTTTGACTATTTAAAATATTAAATATTCATCGACTTTAAAATATTCAATGCTCAAGAAATTAATTATCTAAGTACTACAACATATATAAATATATTTTAAATATATTTATAAAATTAATAAAATTATGGGGGGATTACATTTACAATATAGGTCTCCAACTTATGAAATAGAGCGCTACACATAGGATTTTCATGCCATTAATTTTTATTGTAAATCTTTTTAAAAATAGAGTTCTACGTATATTTAAATACATATATAAAAAGAGTTTTGGATATGGAAAATTAGAGTTTGGTTTTGAAAATAACTTTTGTTACATAATTCAAAACATTATAATTACTTTTACCATTGGAGAGTGAATATGCTTGAAAATAAGATCCATTTACAATATAGTTTTACAAGTCATTAAAGTTTATTAAATTAGATGAATTGTAACACATACATTATTCAGTCTTTCTTTTAGATAAATATAATAATAGCTATAAGTATAGGGTACTATATGTGATTTCAAAACCCCAGCCTTACTCAATTGAACCAAAACAATTTAGTATTGTGATAAAATTCATGAAGGAAACTCTGTTGTTACAACATATTTTAAATTTATAAAATTACATATATATTAGAGTTTTCAATGATGAAAATATTAGATTTGATTCTAAATAATAACTTGAATATTATAGAGAAATCCAATCAAGATGCCATGTCATTCTTATTAATTTTTATTTTTAAAAAAAAGAATAATGTTCAACATAGATATATATACATATAATGTGTACGTGTTTTGGATAAGTGAATCAAAGCATGAATTTTTGGTATTTTTAAGAATTAGAACTATAGCAATTTCATCTTTATAACTAAGTTAAAGTAAGTTTAAAAGAGTAATAAAGATGTTAACTCTTGCTGGAATTTTTATTAGTATACTTATGGTGGATTTTAAATATTAAAACAATGATTTTTAAGGATTTTAATTAGCTAGTATGGTAGAACTATATTAAAGGATAATAAAGTTGAAGATTAAATGTATGTTTAAGAGAATTTTAAAACACTTTTAAGAGAGTTTAAATTATTTTAAAGTTGCTGTAATTTTTATTAGAGTATAAATAATTGATGTTTTGGTATTTGGTAGGCGGGCACTTTACTTTGAGTGATTTCTAAGGTTGAGAAAGTAGCGTCTCATATTGTCTACACAAGGTACGTACATACCTACGTGTTATTAGACTAGTATCATGTCATAAGATTAGAATTGAGATAGTATCATGTATAGGGAACTTTTTATAGTTCCTATGTGGCTTATTTTTAAGTGAGTTTGCATGTTTTATGCCGTTATGTGAAGCATGTTTGTATGGATGATTGATGCAAGCATGTGGGTTGGGAACGTTTTATTAATTCACATGAGGAATTAATAAATATATTATTTATTGGATCATGAAATGTATCATGTTGTTCCCTTGTATAATTATACTATTTACTATATAGGGACTGTGGACCTTGTTTGGTAAATTTGGATATTCACCTATTGACAGGTTGGTTGGTTGGTTGTTGATTTAAGTTAATAGATAAAGGTTGTTGTTTATCAATTCATGAATGCATTATTCTTGGATTAATTGAGTTGTCGATCATCATATATAATCCTAAGATAAAAATGAGATATTTTGTATATCCATTATATTTATGTTAGTTGTCTTATTATTTGTGAGTAAAAACAAATTAATAATTTATTAATACGTAAATTAGAAAGTGGATAGCAATAAGCTTTAGACTTAGCTTGTTCATGTCTGAAGTGTTGGACTAATATGAGTTGGAGTACATGGTGGTAGCCCAAGGCTTTTCTTGGGGCCAAATTGATCACTGTGACCTATTTTATTTTATTAGTACATCGATACCATAGGTAACGGGAGTACGGCGTCGCGCCTGTACTTCGTCTTCTATATTGAAGATGTGGTTTAGTTGGACAACTCAATTTAATTCTAATTAATATATTGATTTGTGGAGTCAAGTTCAGTATCGTGAGTCTGTTATTTTCTTATATTATTATTTATTTCTGATTTAATGCTTATTAGTATCATGTTAGGTTATATGTTTATTTATTATGTAATACTCAGATTCATAATTACGTGTTTTTCTATGCGTCGATCATGGTTGTGCCTTATTGATCATGTAATGACCCATTCGGTGAGCATTTGTTTAGGATTAATAAAGCATAAACCATTCTAGGTCTGAAGATAATGCATTATTGGGTTTCTAGGAATACTGGAGAGTTGTGTTTAGACTTGTTTAATAGTACTTTCGTACTTTTGATTTAATATGCCGTCAGTTTGACTCATATGTTGGTTTGACTTTCATTTGGTTTTGGAGTTGACTTTATGGTTGATTAAGTTTAATTATGTTTTCACATTTATTTATTTATTTCCGTTTCAAAATTCTGAATAAGTCGACACGTTATTACACGAGCGGTAATAATTTGGTAACTCTCTATGTTTTGTTGAAAAAGGATATTTTATAAAATAGAGAATTGTCGTAGTGTTACAGTAAATGAATCTTATATTGAAGCATATTTCAAGCACTCTCAAATGGTACAAAAATTAAAATATTCTGAATTACGTGGCAAAATTTATATACAATTCACATAATAATATAATAATTTAGGTTGTTCATTCAAAACCAAAATCTAATTTTCGGTTATCCAGAACTCTTGATATGTATTTAAATCTAGGTAGAATTCTATTTTTGTAAACAAATAAAAATAAAAATTGATGATATGGCAATCATATGTGGTGCGTTTTATACTTTCGAAATCTTGAGGAGCTCCATGTGCTCTCGAAAAGTTCCACTCATATATATATATATATATATATATATATATATATATATATATATAGGAATGAGATCTTGTGAAAACAACAATTAAGCTGAAAACTGAAAACGGTTAATCTGAGCCGTCGGATTTATAAAATAATATTTTGGACGGCCGCGATTTAACGACATATGCCTGCCTAGAAGCTACGCTTCATTCCTCCCACCTGATTTTCTTTCTCTTACTCCCCATTCTTCGAAATTTCAGTAAGTGTTTGAGTAATTTCTTCATCTTCAACCACAGAATCTGCCATTTTCGCTCTCCAAGCTGAAGGCTTCGACCTCTTCGGTTAACTCAACCTCAGTCAACAATGGCGTCGCCGCCATGGATTCACCTTCCTTGCACCTTCAATTCCGACAACATCTCCATCACTAATAATATTTCATCTTTATAAATGTGGGGTTGGAAATTGTAGTATAAAAGAATTTTGGCAAATTTTGATTGTTTTTTTTTCATAATGATGGGTTTATAAAATTTGTAGAAATTGCGTGTTGGATGTACTCTGGTCTCTGGTGAAAGGCAAGCAGGAGCATTGAGAGAGAAATGTTTGGAGGCAGTATTAAGATAAGATGTGGGGTTCTTTAAACACTTTCTCTCTCCTCTCCAATCTCCAATTCCTCAATTTTAAACCTTAATCTCTCTCCTCCAATTCCTTAGAATCACATCATCTACTTCACATTCTCCATTCTAATCGCAATTAAACCTTTTTATTTACTGTTGATTTTGTATTTTGAAATTCAATTAGAACATTATTATTTTGCTTCAACTATGTTATGATCGCTGAGAATGATAATTTTGAAGGTCTGATTGTTTAATGATGTGGTTTTCCTTCTGGAGATCCAAAAACCGATTCTCCTTGAAATATATATGGTTATCCGTTATCTTAGATGGGGAAGAAGTTACTCTTATAGCATATAAAGTTACCCTAAAAGTACTTAAAGTTACCCATGAAATATATATATAATTACCCTAAAAGCTAAAAGTTATCCTAAAAATGGTAAAAGTTACACTACAAGTGGCAATAGTTACTCTTATAATAAATAAAGTTATCCTTGAAATATATAGAACTACCCTTAATATAATAAAGTTACCCCAAAACTGGTAAAAGTTATCCTAAAAGTGCTAAAAGTTACCCTAAAAGTGTTAAAAGTTACCCTTGTTTTCAGTTTTCAGATTAAGAGTTGTTTTCAGTGGATTCTACCCCTATATATATATATTATATATATAATATATATATATAGAGAGAGAGAGAGAGAGAGGCAAGATCAGGTGAGAAAACATTTTAGATGAGAAATGAGAAAGAACCACAACTATCAGATTTTATTTAATCAACGTGCCATATTTTCTCTCTCCTCCACGCATCACCCTCTTCTTCTTCATTTCAACAAAGTTTGCATAAAGAAATTCGGTCAATCACCACATATTCAGTGCCATAACTTCTCTTATCTTCTTCAGTTTTCACCGGAAATGAACTTCTCGTGTTCGCCGATTTCGTCGGGCTCTCTAAAGGCATAGTATCGATGAACAATCTGACAAAGGTTGTGGCATGTTTGTGGATTTTTACTTTTGCAGACTACATCCTTCAAAATCAATCAAAATTTTATTCTTTTTACCCAAAAGGGTAAGAAGCAAGAACACACTTTACGTTCTTACTCCAATCTCATAAAATCTACATGATGCCTTTGGAGTTTAAATATGAGGATCAAGTATTATGAACATATACACATTTCTTTAGAGTAACAACAGTTATTAACTATAGTTATAGGAACATTTGTTTAGAGTTACAACAATTCCTAATTAGAGTTATAGGAACATAACTTCAGAGTTATAGCAAATACTAATTATAGTTACAAGCTAGAGTATCTCTTTAGAGTCATAGCAATTACCATTAGAGTTATAACAATAGTTCTTTAGAGTTATATCACACTACTACATAATTGACATTAAGTAACACCCAAAAAGTGTTACTTAAAGTGCTAAAAGTGTTACATTAGATAATATGTAACACTTTTTTGGGTGTTACATCTGCCCGTGTTACCTATACTTTTAGGTAACACTTTTAAAAGCCTATAGTAACACTTCAACAAATGTTACTTTAAATTGGTTTATGTAACACTATTAATACCTATTGTTACACTTTTAAAGTGTTACCCAAAACTTTTATGTAACACTTTTTATATCATTAGTATCATCTTATAGTGTTACCATTAATATGTAGTAACACTTTATTCAACATTACGTATCACTTTTTATCATCTAATGTAACATGTCCTGCGTATTAGGTAACACTTTTTGGCATCTCTTGTAGCACCTTGTGGGTAATTAAGTAACACTTTTCATCATTAAGATATATAGCTACATTGAAAATAAAATACTAATATGAAAATGCAAAAGTGATAAATAAATTGGCAATTATATTATAATAATGATATAATTTTATACACTTATTTGTGCTATTTTCATAGATAAACTAATGAAAAATACTATTATGCTCAATACAAAATCTAAATCATCCAACAAGTAACATAGTCATGATAATCTAAAACTAGATCTAATAGTCGTATATCTCTTCTCCATCTTCCATCATCTCGCCATATGCATGCATTTTCCTAGCGGCCTCAATTTGAATTTCCCTTGCAAATCCTGCTCTACATGTTCCGTTTTCGAGCTTGGATGATGTATCTTCACTAGACTTGCTATTGGTGTTTGAGAGATACTTCCACTATCTTTAAGCATGGCAGGAATTTTGTGCTGAAATCTATAAAACTGAAAACTACAACTACAAAGAATTTACCAAGTTAATTAAATAGTAATTCACAACTGAATATCAACCTTTCTCGATGAGCATATGATGCTCAAAGACTGAACATTACCTTCAGTGGATAGTGAAGAGATTTATTTTCAGTTAACGTTGAAATGAAATTGGCAGCAGGGAAAACAAATCCTTTGTGTGGCTAAGAAATTGAAGGTTACTCCAAGAGTGTCTTAAGAAACAAAAAATATTGCAATAAGGGTTATACAATGTTCACCACAAAAAAAGAGAGTAGGGAATCTAAAAAAAGGAGCACAAAGTATATCACTATCAAACTACTCATACAACTACTTTTACATCTTTCGTATCTCATTTCTGAATAATTACATACAATCATAACAGAATTTAGATCCTACTATTAATTACATCATAAAATTATGTATGTGCTAAAAGCTTATTTGTAAACGTTAGTTCAGATTCATCAAAAATTCAGGCAATGATAAATTGGATTCTATATAAATCAGATATTTCTTTGTCTCTATCCCTGTTCTGGTTTCACTTGAGTTCATTAAATAAAATTGCTTGTTGCTAGCTGCTAGTTGCTGCATTCATTTCAAATTGATGCGAGACAAGCACAACAATCTATAGTACATCCATACACTAAGCCACCTATCAAGCTAACTTATGAGAAAAAGCAACTAATGGGTAACATGGTCATTGTGGACAGTGGAGCTAATAATAAAAGTGTATCTAGAAAATATATTATCTGGAGGCACCAATTGGTTGGTATAATTCAGATTCGTCTATATATTGATATGATGTGAATCCAACTACATTAAAGCTACTTGTAGATTACGTATCTCCAGTTTACCAACCACCGGCCAGTACTCTCGAGGGAAGGAGTCTCAGTGATTTTTGGAGCTTCAATGGTATATACTACAAATGATAAATTTGCTAAGATGCACTGATTTTCAACAGTAAAAACCATAGAAATATTTAAATATAGACAATATAATAGTGTCATTCCAATAAACCCCGCATTAGTAGTTGTTTAAGGATTTAGGATGATCCTAATAATTAGAAAAAAAATAAATAGCAATGATCATCTCCACCAGTTTATTCTCCCAAAAAAAGAAGAAATACAAACAAAAGTGAAAAAAAAAATGCCTCTAGCAAGAGCTAAAAGTTCAAATAGGAAGCAAAACCATATATAAGGCTGTTGTTACGAGAACAGTGACAGAAACTCTATTAAGAATCAGCCATGCATTAGCTACAAAATTGTAAAAATTTGAGCTTGCATTTGTAACTCTATCAAGAATCTTAGCAAAGAATTGTTCTTCCTCTACAAAAGTCATCAATTATATGAAGATAATATATAATTCATGGTCAAGTTCTAGTTCTTGATTTTCAAGAAGAAACAAGTAGTACGCCACGACCCATGAAAGAAATATTTTTGGTAATTTGCTCTGTGGTAACTGAGAGCACCTCTTATGGAGTTTGGACTATGCAGACTTCTCAATTATGATAAATCTTTTCTCTTTTGGGTTTATTCGATTGCATTGTGTTTTTTAGGATCAGAACCCCACTATCACTATAACTTAGGTACTTACTGATACAAAGTCAATACATAATATTTACGATTATTTATTTCATAATCTATCACCAACAAGAGTTAAACTTGACAAAGTACACCAACAATTAACAATACAAACAATTAGTATACATAACAAATCAAAAATTATAGAGGTAAAATTGATAAAATTGAATAAGAATATAACCAATTAAAGCAATCAGTTAATAAAAAACAATCAATTAAAATTAGGTCAAAATTAAGTTAAGGTTAAGGGCTTACCTGATTTCAAAAATCGGAGAATAGGTTAGAAGACGAAAAATCACCACTGGTGGATGGCGGTTGTTTCTGTGGTGGTGCACTGTGCTAGTGTTGCAATATAGTTTCTAATCGTGGTGCCAACTCTTCAGCAGATTATAATTTACAAGAGCATTGGAATTACAATACACGATACTAGAACAAGAATTAGAAATCTTGCAGAAGAAATTGAAATTAAGAAGTTGAAGTTCTGAATAATACCAGTTATATAGTAATCGAACAACTTCTCCAAAAACAAACAACCCACGACGAAATCAAAGCCAAACCCACGATATCAAATACTAAAGCCATGAAATTCGAACTCGTAATCCAGATTTTTGAACCTCAAAGCCATGAAATTCGAACTCCTAACCCAGATTTTCAAACCCAAACCCTAAAATTCCAACCCAAACCCATGAATTCAACCCCAAACCTAAAACTTTGAACCCCAAATCCACGGTATCGAAGTCCAAATCTAGAAAATCGAACCCCAAACCCATGAAATCGAAATATAAACCAACGAAATTGAAGTCGAACCTGATATACTAGTAGCCTCGTTGATTTCTCTCACTTCGCTGTCGAATTTTGAGCTTGGAGTTAGAGAGGCGGTGTGAGAGAGTAGGTGGACCGGTGGTGAAAGTGACGCGATGGTGAGGGGAAATTGCCGGCGGTGGAAGGAACTAGAAAGAAGAGAGAGAAACAAATCGATAGTGAGAAGACAGAGAATGTATGTATGGTGGTGGTTGGTGGTGGTAGTACTTGGTAATTAATTTTGATAGATTTTAAGTTTAATTGTTAATAGGGTTTTTTTACTAATTCAGTGTATAATTAAAATTATGGGTTAAAAAACTTACCTGAAAAGGAAAAAAGGGTTTTTGTTTAGGTACTTTGGGCTTCTTAAATGAGGCAGCTATAATTATAAGTTCGGTGATACAAGAGAGATAGAGAACGAGTGTTCTAACTATTTTTCTCAATTCTCATTTAACACCATCATCTTTCATACCTGTTATTATGCAACTTGTGCAGCTCTTGTCTCCAAACTCCAATAAACGATGTAAGAGATTTTGGGATTTGTATTTCTCATACAATTAAGAACCTTTAAAGTAAATTAATTAAATTAGTGAGGGTAAAATTATTTTCGGACCCAATTGCGATTTTAAAAAAAGGGTTTTGGACAATTAATATTTTGTAAAGGTAACTCAAAAAAACTATAAGTGCTAGTATAGATATTAAATAACCATGTAATATCCTAAAACGTACTTTAAGTAAAAGACCAGATGTGTTTCTTATAAAAAAAAGTGTTACCCTCTAAAACTAAAATGCTACCTATCAAAAAGTGTTACCTTGAAGTGTTACATATCAAAAAGTGTTACCTTGAAGGGTTGAAATGTTACCTATAGAAAAAGTGTTATCTTAAAATATTACATATGAAAAAGTGTTACCGTCAAAGTGTTACCTATGAAAAAGTGTTACCGTCAAAGTGTTACTTATGAAAAAGTGTTACCGTCAAAGTGTTACCTATCGAAAAGTGTTACATGTAAGTGTTACATATCAATAAAGTGTTACTAAAATGTTACCTATTTGTTATTGAAAGTTGAATCTCTAAAAGTGTTACCATATAGTGTTACCTTAGATCAATTATGTAGTAGTGTCAATTACCAATTACAGTTATGGCTAAATTCATCAAAAACCAAAAAATTCTTTCAAAGATGAAAAATAAATTAAATTTGCAACACATTCGAGTGCAAAATTGAAGCAAAATCCAAAAATTAAAAACAAGTTAAACCTCAACGTCCACCATTGTTGTCGAAACTTAGAGTACATTCATCCTTACTTTTTCTCTTTCCTCACGCACCACCACCACTACCGCAATTAACCACTCTTTATCTTTCCTCCTTGGCAACAGTGCTCCCCGCCATTTCTTGTTTTGAGATTTTTCAGCCATTGTTGTTGAAGTTCACAGGTTTATTGAAAAGTAAAGACAAAGAAAGATGGAGGTGACCTTTGAGGGAGTAAGAGATTGAGGACCTGGGTTATATTAAGGAGAGAGAGATGAGGAGAATCAAGGAGGAAGATGAGCAAAAGTGAGACTGAAATTTAAAAAAAAAATCAAAAGTTGTTATATTTACGAATTTCCATTAATGATAGGGATTCTTTTTCAACCATTGGATTTTGCTGATTTAATGGTCCAAATTTGTTCTCACTTTAATAGTCATTCTCACTTGAACTCATTTCTATATATATATAGAGAGAGAGGGGGGTAGGATCTACTGAAAACTAACCTTAAGTTGAGAACTAAAAATTGGTATTTTTTTGTTATTTTGTAGATTTTTGCTCATTTTACGAAGTTTTTTGCTCATTTCACAAACTTCTGTTCATTTTATGTTTTATTTTCTCATTTTAAGAAACTTTACCTCATTTTACAATTTTTTCTCATTTTATGTTTTTTGTTCTTTTTATATTTTTGCTCATTTTAAGAAACTTTTTTTCTTTATGTTGTAGTTTTCAATTTTAAGCATAAGAAGTGGTTTTCATGTGATTATATATATATAGAACAAGTGACGGTTGGTAGATAATCCCCAATGACATAACATTTTGCGCTACAAAAAACCTAAATCTTTAAATTTTCGTGAAATTCGTTCGAAGTAGTCTGCTCATAGCAAAAAATTAACGAAAATAGCAGATTCAAAAGATCAAAAGTATCTAAAAATTTATTCAGAGGTTGCTTCTCTTTTGATTGTAGTTGAATTCTTCATTTTCCTAATATGAAATATCACCATTGTTGTGATTAGGAGAGAGAAAAAGAGCTTTTTTTTAATAAAGGAAGGTGAGAGTGAGATGGTGACAATGGTGAAAAACAATTGAAGAAGAGTGAGAACAGGGAGAGAGGAACAAGTGAGGAGAGAGAGTAAGAAACTCAAGGACTCATGGTGTTTCTATGAAAGAAGGGAGGAGAGATAAAAAAAAAGTGATTTTTACCCAAAAAATGCAGCATTAATACTGGCCACGTGATCAAAAGTCAACTATGTGGATCTTTTGTTTTCAGTTTTCAGCCTATGAGTGGTTTTCACAAGAGCCTATGAGTTGTTCTATGAAAGAAGGTCGGGTCTATTAACGGGCGTGGCTCGTGGACTTTGGGCACTGGTGGGCCGGGCCGGACCCAAGCCCATGAATGGCGGGCCGCGCTGTGTTGGGCCTGAAATTTTCAGATTTTGTGGGTCGGGCTCGTGCCTCTTGCGGAGGTCATGGGTTTAAATCTTGTTGCAAGGTAATTCTACTTTTGTTAATTGACATGACTTATGTACACATTGGACAATTCTAGTGGATAGGGTATGTTCGTTCGGCATAAAACAACTGAACTGAATTGAATTAAATAAATTGAATTAAATTAAATGTAATAAATATATAAATAATATTTAAACAATAATAATATGAATATTAAATAATTATTATAATGATAAGTAATAATAATGAATAATAATAGTATTTTGAATATTTTAAATGACATTTATAAATAAATAATATTAGTAATCATAAATTATTAATAATAATAATTAATGATAATAATGATAATTAATAATTATTATTTTATATTATTTTTATTAATATATTAATACTTGATGATGATTATATAATAACAATAATATCTAAGAAGTAAATTAATATTACTAATTTAATAATTAGATTTAATAATATAATAATATTTAGTAATAAAAATAATAATTGGGTAGGACCGCGCAAAATTATATAATAAATCATTTTGACGCGATTTGATTGGTTTATAGGCTAAAAAACGTGGGTTTATTTGTGATTTTCCTAAACCATGTTTCTCCTAATAATAATAGTAATAATAATGAGTAAATCTATAATAAACAAAATAATATATAGAAAAAATAATAACACTTAAAAATAATGATATAAAAATAAATAAATAAATAATAATAATAATAAGAGTAATTAGTAAAATAAATTAGACTAACATAATAATAATATTTAACAAAATGGTTATAAAAGAATGGAGATGAACTGAACTGAACTGAGCTGAACTGAACTGAGCTGAACTGAACTGAACTGAAAATAAGCTGGGGAGAACAGGCCCTAACAGAGGTGTCATGTGGCGTGTATACATTGTCACGCACGCCTTCTAATATATTTGTAAAGATGTTAATTTTTTAATGCTAGTTGTTTTTGTAATGTTTACAATGTGGATTTTTATTGTGATTTAATGGTCTAACCATCTTATGTACAATATTTAGCAAAATATGTTAAGAGTGCATTAATGTAAAATATATTCCCCTAAAAAAATGTAAAATATATTAGAAGTGTGGTTTTTAGAAATGAGCACTTGGGTATTTAAGTTAAAGTAATAATATAGTTTTTTAATTTAAAATTTCAATGTTTTAAATTTTTTTATCAAATAATTGGATAATAATAGATACAAAATATAATGATACAATCATCATTACATAAACTTAAATTTTATACTCCGTTTTTATCTCCCTTACATCAAGGCCCTTATTTCTTACCTTGCCCCGGGCCTCCAAAACATCAGGGGCGGGCATGCGAGGTTCACTAATCTAAACCATCCTCTATTTCTCCTTAACGTTCATTTAGTCTAAAGAGGTAGATGTATGAATCAGATTGCAAGAAAGTAAAATGTGAGTCTTCAGTTAACAGTTACCAGCTAACAAACTTTGAAGATCGTGCCTTGACTGTAAAACCAAATAAATCTACTGATGGGCCAAATTTATAATGGGCCAATATGTGTTTGAGCTCTCACTCAAGTTATTGGATATAATTTTGGTTCTCACATTCTAGATTAGTTCACTGATCAAGAAAGAAAGCCTGGGCCTGAGGCCTGTAATAAACATGGGTAGCAAGCGTTGGTGTTGTTATGGATTACTGACTCAGAGATTAAGTTTTATGGGGAGATATGATGCACCATCCTAAAATTAATACTTATATTAATGTGCCATACTTTGAACAATTTATCTCACTTCACTCACCATTTCAGTATTTCTCTTCCCTCACTCTTCTCCTATTAAAACTACTAGCTTTTTCTGCATGTGGTGACATTTTAGGCATAATTACTACTCGGTATTAAAATAAATGAAAAATAAAAGAGAAGGTATTGTGTCAGACCGTCCGACCATAATATTTGGTCGGACGACTTTTAGTTGGTTTCAATTTTTTTCAGTTGGTTTCAAAAAAAAATTCAGTTGGTTTCAATTTTTGTTCAGTTGGTTTTAAAAAAAATTCAGTTGGTTTCAATTTTCGTTCAGTTGGTCTGACACAATGGAATAAAGGAACCAACTGAAAGAATAAGGTAACCAACTGAAAGAATAAACCAACCAACTGAAAGAAAAATTCGACTAAATGAAAGAAAAACTAAAAACATTTTTCTCTTTCCTTACGTAGTACCAGTAACCTTTTAGGCTTTCTCCCTCAAACTTTCCCACTCCACCCCATCAAACCAGCACCTCTTTCTTTCTCTCTCTCCCATGGCAAAACCAATTTAAAGGTGACTTTCTATCTGCGAAATTCCACCATCAACAATCATAAAATCTTAAAGTTTGAAAAGGAGCAATTAGATGGATTGCAAATTTGCAGAACCACCACCACAACCTAGATGCTCTACATTTCGGAATTTCATGGGTTGGACTCTCTTCTGTATTTTCTCCACTGTATCTGAATTGTGAATTGTCAACTTCAACTCCTCGTCCTCGTCTTCTTCGCAACCTGATTTCCTCCGTAATGTTCAAGCCGCTTTCAAACGACACCGTTCCATTGGTATTTTTTTCTCTTAAGCTCTGGTCCGACCGAATGTATTGTGTCAGACGGTCTGACACAATACTTTCACAAAATAAAATTATGAAAGTACTTATCTACGTTCACCTTCATTTGTGAGTAAGAAGTATTTAAATACTTACAAATAGTATCTAAAATCATTTTTAAAGTAACTATAAGTGATAAAATTGCATATCCAAATAATGAAAAAACTTAATTTTTTTTTGGAGTTTGTATTTGTGATTAATTTTGTATATGAGTTGTCTTTGTAATGAGAATGTCATCTTTTTTTTATTGTCTGTGGTACTAATTTTTGGTAAGTTCTTGATTATATTTTTTTTTAAGTTGATTGGATCTAAATTTAATTTGATTGAATCTTTTTTATTGGTAAGTTTATGTGATTGACAATTATATGAGTTGATTGGGTTTAATAGAGATTTTGGTTGAATTTCTTTTGGTAAGTTTATGTGTAATGGTTTCATATTGTGAAGGGGTGAATATGTAAATTTAAAAGGGAACACCATTGCTCCTCTTTGGCTTATACGATAGAGATCAATGCCAAGATGGTAGGGTGTTTTGGACTTGTTTAGTATCTCGATCTTGTGCAATTGTGCAGTTGTCCTTGTACACAAAAAAGATGTAAGATGAAATAATCATTCAAAAAAAAAAAAAAACTAATATGGATCAGATAGAAAACATTTATTTGAGAAACAGATATAGAAGTATTTGATATATTAATTCTTATAAAATTGAAAATATGTTATCCTTGTGATTTTTTATGCCCTTAATTAGCCACGAACATACCTAACACATTCTTGAATTGTAAAATCACATATTTAGGCCCTATTCTATTCAATATATTTTCACTTATCGAAGATTTTATAAGATAAGATCAGATAATATCATATATGATCAGATAAGATAAATAAGTGTTTCACCTTATTTTTAATTTATATAAGATTTTATAAGATCAAATCAAATCAGATCAAATCAGATTAGATAAGATCAGATCATATAAAATAAGATAAGATGTTCTGTTAACTTATATTTACTCATTTCGAGGAAAAATAAAAGATAAGATAAGATAAGATTTCATAAGATCTTATAAGACAAGACAAAATAAGTTGAACAGAACCGACACTAATATGTTCTGTTCAACTTATATTCTCTCATTTCAGAAAAAAAAAATAATTAAATCATATAAGATAAGTTCAGATATGATAAATTCAAATAAGATAAGACAAAATAAGTTAAATCAAACGGACCTCCACAATTTTAAGCATCCATACAAGATTTCACAAATGATCGAAGAACTACTAGCAATTCTTCACACTTTTTATGTTCAATAATCTCCACTCCATGATAATCACCTTGAGTAAAATGTCCCTTAACATTTACACCATTTTCCTCTAACACCTTAACAAACTCCAACAAACGGTCGATAAGCGGGTCACCACTACAATCAGTGACCAAAACTCGTGAACCCATATCCTTAATCCTCTTCATCCGATCTGGCCCATCATCTGATAATGGGTTGGAATACTCGTGGTCTCGAGTTGCCCCTTTCGGTAACGACAGCTCCCAAAATAAATCGTTACCCGATAATGGCAAAAATGGGTCGTTAATCAGTCTTAACTCCGACTCTGTGCGATACGACCCACCAAAAAATGGATGGTGCAAAATTATACCTTTGATTTTTAATGGGTGGAGATTGTCCATCATATTTGATGCCCTTAAAGCAGCATGATAAGCTATATTACCTCCTGCACTTGTTCCCATCAAAAAACAGTTATGACAGTTCCCATACTTGAACAGCCATTCATCCTGCACAAAGTAGAACCTAGATAAGCTACCTTTTTTTTGGTGGGGTACATGCCTTTAGTGGATATTGTCATATTGGTGATATAGTGTAACAGAAATTAGACCAAATTGAGCTTGGATTCACGTCACAGGAAAGATTTCAAAATGGCATCTCGCAAAATTTTTGAAACCAAAATTAAGTCAAATTGGTATCAAAATAGATTCATTGTTGTTAAAGGACCAACTTAACCAAAAGCTTAAGCTTATGGTTGAAACCCCAAATATAGATCTATACTCTATCACGCCCCCTCACGCAAGAGTCCTTTGGGTTTGAAGTGTGGATGCAGCACAAGCCTCCCTCATACCTAGCGCTAAATATTCCACTGAGAAATGAGGGGTGGATGAGATTCTAATCCGTGACCTATTTGTTACGCTGGCTCTGATACCATATCTAAGGATCAACTCAACCAAAACCTTAAGCTTACGTTTGAAGCCTCATAAATAGATCTAAACTCTATCAATTGTGATTTGTGATACTAATACCAAAGTAACTCTTCCTTGATATACCAAAGTATAAGTTTGGTCCTATACTAATAGACACAAAAATCTTCCTTCTAAGCTTAACTAAATGAAGCCTATCCCAAACTGCATTCTGGAAAAAGTGCCCTACTTGAAAGAAAGGACGAAATTCCAATTCACTTACTAGAACAAGTAAGGAAACATTGTTTCAATTATGACCCAAAATTTTTGTAAAATATCATCTTGACATCTTACTATAAATTACCAACACTTTCTCATCCAAATTACTCTAATCAGCATGTTAGTCAAAATTCTTCTAATCATGTTTATTTTGAGAATCGATGATAAAAACAAGCTAAAGCTTGAAAACAAACAACATATTACATAATAAACATGCCCTAAATTAGTTTATATCATTGCAAAACTTTTGCCATCAGTAATTATAAATATCTACTTCCTCTATTTTAAAAATCTTGACACACTTTTTTTTAACACGTTAGCCCTTGCATATTTTTAACTATTAATATCTCTAATTTCTTATAAATAAAAATTATAAAAAGTTGATATCTTAAAAGTATATGTCGAGCATGACTATATTCCTTATGAAAAATCACAAAATACGATAAAAAAAAGTGTGAATAGTATAAAAGTCAAATTCTATTAATTATTTTGAAACAAAAGAAGTATAAAATTGTTAGAATAATTCAAACAAATGCATGGTCAAAGCTTCAGTTTGATGCAACTTTTCTTCAAAAGAAATGATACTTCCTCCGTTCCGTTTTAAATGAAACGTTTGCTTTTTCACGCAACCCAACGCGCTTCTTTAGTTATTAATATCTTTAGGGCATGTTCTCTTCGGCATAAAACAGCTGAACTGAACTGAACTGAATTGAACTGAACTGAACTGAATTGAACTGAACTGAATTGAACTGAACTGAATTGAACTGAACTGATCTGAACTGAACTGATCTGAACTGAACTGAATTGAACTGAACTGAAATGAATAGTGATATGTGAGAGTAAAAGTATTGTCAAGAGCTGAACTGAACTGGTCTAAACTGAACTGATCTGAACTGAACTGAACTGAACTGAACTGAATTGAACTGAACTGAACTGAACTGAATTGAACTGAACTGAACTGAACTGAAAATAAGCTGGGGAGAACAGACCCTAATTGTGTAAACGTAAAAAATATAAAAAAGTTATTATTTGATAGTATACATCGAGACGAATCTAACAAGATCCCACTTGACTATATTTTTCTTTATATAATAGCGATAAATTGGAGTTAAAATTGATTAGTGAATAGTGTCGTTTAATCCAATGTTTAACGGAGGAAGTACATAGAAAATGGTCTTCTTTAAGGTCTCAAAAGTCAACATTCTACAAGTAAACATGCAAATGATAGGCAAAAGGATTAATTTAGTAAGATGAAAAGATCAGAGTGCATTTTACTTACAGTAGGATCAGCAGCTGAGGAACGGATCCAGTGCAGAGCATCCACGGCATCTTCGTAAGCTGCCGGAAGCCGATATTCGGGGGCCAATCTATACTCGACAGAGACGACAATAGCCAGCGCGTAAGATGCCACCGCCGAGCAAATATCATGATGAAAGAAAGAATCAGCATGTAAAAGCACAAAACCACCCCCATGATAGTATACAATGATAGGGAGCTTATTTAAAGGATCAGAAAGAGCACTTTTGGGAATGAAAACTCGAACATAAGTTTTGTGAGTTGGGTTTAATGGGAAATCTTTGGAGAGAATAGGGGACGGAGAGCTGGGATCTGGTGTGGCAGGTGTAGATGGTATATCTAAGAATCTAGTGATTGTACCATCTGGGTTTCGCTTGATTTGGAGGTATTCACAAGGATCAACGGTGCAGATTGGTGTTGAGTTTTGATCTTGACCATTAGACATTATTGGATTTGTTTTTGGTTGGTTTCTTCTTCTTTGTTCTTTGATATTCTCAATTTTGGTGAGTTCGAACGGAAACTTATAACTACCACCACTTTTTTTTTTTTATGACGGGATAACTACCACTTATTAGTGAAGTTGGCAAGTTGGTTGATAAACGTGAGAATAATTTGAATCATAAATGTCATGTCGAATGAAGGGGGGGAAAGAAATTTCAACTTGTTATTTGTTTGTAAGCGTCAAAGGGTTCATTTAAGGGAAACTTAGCTTGGTAGATCTTCATTTAATGTTTTAAATTTTTTTTCACATATAAGTTAATATTCTTACTAACAATTTTAAGGAAGACTCCTTTCAAAAAAAAAAAAAAATTTAAGGAAGAGGTTTGTTAAACATCGCCCTAAAACTATTTAATATCGCCCAAAGTTTATTTTTATAGACAATTTTACCCTTCCTCTTTTCCACAGCTCCACCACCCTCACCACCACCACCTACCTTCTCCACCCACTCGCGACCTCCGCCGCCATTACGACCTCCACCGTCATCACCTACCTCCACCACCCACCTACGACCTTCTCCACCCACCCGCGACCTTCTCCACCCATTCGCGACCTCCACCGCCCACCTGCGACCTTCTCCACCCATTTGCAACCTCCACTGCCAACTGCGACGTTCTCCACCCATTGTTCCACCGACATCACCTACCTCCACCACCCACACGCAAAGCTTGCGAATTTTTTTGGGTCGTGGGCGAACGTTCGCCGTGGATGTTCGCCCCATGGCCCGAACGTCTGGCCTGGACGTTCAGGCCATGGGGCGATCGTCCGCCGTGGACATTCTAATTAGACCATATAATTCCCTTAATAAATGGCAACTAGGTATACATTGTTGCACCCATCTTAATTGGAATGCTAATTAGCATAATTTTATTGGATATTTTGACAGCTGGTAAACTTGATAGTTTTACGAATCCCATATCCACCAACCTCGTCTTGCATCTACTCTCCATAGGTGGTCGATAGGTGGAGGATTTGTTTTATCTTTTTAATAAGGTACAAGAATGTTCATAACATATAAGGATTGTCCTATCCTATCTCATATTCGCATAGCCTAACACATGGTTCATAATGTCAAACCATTTACTATATGTTATTAAACATTATTTTTCATGAAATTCCCAAAACTAAATAATAAAGCAGTTCAAAAATTTGAAAACAATCTATATGTAGAAATCAACATAGTGATTTTGTAATCACCTTTCTTTTTGGTAATATATATATCTTCATTTGCCAAAAAAAAAAAGTAAAGTTTATTGCTGCGGTTTTGGGTAAGAATCGCAGCAATAATTAAAGCTCAAAAAAATCTGATATTCATATATATTGAGAGAAAGTGCTGAAAAAGCAAAAAAAAAAAAAAAAAAAAAAAAAAAAAACAATTGGACTAAAACACAAACTTACATCATTACATTCATATGTTATGTAGAACGATATTCTTATAAAACTTATAACTAAATTTTAAACAATTAAAATTTATGTTGAAATAACATATAAAAAAACCAGTTCTTCAATAAAACAAATGACTATAACAATAACCTAAAAAAACAGATTAGAATTGAATTAGAAACTATTAGTTAAGAGAGAAAGGTCAAAAGTAATTTAAGGGAGAAGTGAACTCCCCTCTCCCTTTCTCTCTCTAAAACCCTAGCCTCCCTTACCCCTTCTTCATCAATTAGGGGGCTGCCATGGATGTTTTCATCCATGGTAAGCCCCTTTTTCCCTTTTATTTTCAGTTTTTAGTTCATTTTCTTGTTTTGTTCAATAAATTAGTATCTCTTTATGAGATTTTCTCAAACCCTTTTATGGGGTTTTTAGTTTCCGTTTTGGAAATCTCCTTCTCCCTATGGGAGTTGTGAGTATGGTTCTTTTGTTTTTAGGTATGAGAAATTATTCTCATTGGTTGAAGTTCGAGATTCAACATGAAGAATTAGGGTTTCACAACTTCTGTAAAATTATGGAAGACTATTGGAGTACGTTCATCCCAAGATTTCCGCATCTGCAGATCGTATGCCGAACCAGAGCGAACTCACATATTGCATTGCTTCAGATGAAGATTTTTATTAAGGCAAAATTAAGTCAAATCTGCGATGTTTACATTTCTAGGGTGATATGTATTTCTATTAGAATTTTATGTTTTTCAGAAATGACTTGTAAGTGCCGTTTGGCGAAATATTAATGAAATCCCTTTTCTGTCTTTCAAAAAAAAAAAAAAAAGAAACTATTAGTTTTGAGTTTATGGATAAAGACTATTAGTTTACGAGTATAAGACTATCAGTTTGCATCAACATCAGTTTATGGGCATAAATATTAGTTTATGGACTTAAGTTGGTAGATGTTTAGGTCAAACTGATATAGGACGAGTTAAACTAATAAATATATATGAGTTAAACTGATATATATGTGGCTTAAACTGATAGATGGCAAGTATAAATTGATATCCATCTCAGTCATTTTTTGGATTGAGACAGTTTCATATTATATTCGCTTTTAAATGGGCGGAGGACTTTATATTAAAGTGTAATTGGTGGGACTTGGTGCTATAAAATGTACTTTTCTGCCCTAAAGTGGATTCATTTATAATTTCACATTGTATTCAAGACAAAAAAAATTATTATTGTACTTTTATTACATATAAAATTATAACAAGTTAATTTTACAAAAATACATTAAGACAATTCTAATAGGATACTACGATTATAATGTTAGTAATCATATGCAAATAATCAAAGCCAAAATGTTATTGGAGTGCAAGCATCATAAGCGCTAGCTATGTTGACATCAACTATACTCCCCTCAAAAAAAAAAAAAAAAAAAAAAAACTATACTAGTCTTACATGCACGCAATGCGTGCGATAACGTATGATAGCAAATGAAGTAGAAAATAAATTTAATTGGGTAGAAAAACTGTTTTATATTTTATTTTCTCAAAAAACTGATGTTCAGTTTAAATGTCCTACTTTCCCCCATTTTTTCATTCAAATGAAGCAGTTAGTTATCCTCTATTTTTTTTTTTTTCTTTTTCTATTTTTTGGTGTCCCCCATGTGTTACCTTATATAATAGAGATTCTAAAGTAGAAGTCATTCAAAGAAGGTTTCCCTCTAGAATTTACTCCTACATATATCAAACTGCTTATAATGGAATTCTAAATAGAAAATTAATCAACTATTAAAACTTAACTAATTACAATTATCTTAATGGTAACGATATAAATACTAGTTTAATTTACAATTGTCCAAACTTGTTTTATATATTATCAATTGAAAAATCGAGCATAACTCAAATATAACCTAGTGACTAATCATCCAATTGATTTCTACATATAGATTGTTTTCAAATTTTTGAACTGCTTTATTATTTAGTTTTGGGAATTTCATGACAAATAATGTTTAATAACATATAGTAAATGGTTTAACATTATGAACCATGTGTTAGGCTATGCGAATATGAGATAGGATAGGACAATCCTTATATGTTATGAACATTCTTGTACCTTATTAAAAAGATAAAACAAATCCTCCACCTATCGACCACCTATGGAGAGTAGATGCAAGACGAGGTTGGTGGATATGGGATTCGTAAAACTATCAAATTTACCAGCTGTCAAAATATGCAATAAAATTATGCTAATTAGCATTCCAATTAAGATGGGTGCAACAATGTATACCTAGTTGCCATTTATTAAGGGAATCATATGGCCTAATTATGTACCCAAATCTGTTGTTCCCAGGTTTAGACACGGGTACATAATTAAAATTTAGATGTTGTTCGGTCATTCAACTTAAAACACATCAATTTCAATGGACAAAATCCCATCTCATCTACACTCATGATCACCTCAGAGTTCAGATAAGGATTACATTGCTTAAAGTAAAATACATTAATATTGGACATTCAAAGTCATTACTCTAATCATTTTGCACAAATCTTTTAAATTTTAATACATCTATATGAAACTCCAATAGAACTTTATAATGGATAATTAAACAAATGTTTACATCATCCTTGGAAACAACAATATTCTAGTACCAATTGAAAATCTAGCTAGCATGAAAACTTGAAGCTAAGTTTCAATGTCTAGTTACTCAATATATGATATGCAACAATAAATCAATAATACACGAGAATGATGAATACATATAAGACAAGCTTATACAAAAGAACATAACAAACATTCAAGAAATCATATTAAAAGAAAATACATTTCTTACTAAGTCATATAGTTTTTGAGCTTGAGTAGGATCTCCAACAAAAACACCATGATAATATCCTCTACAAAAATAATCAACAACATCCAACCTTCGTTCCTTAAGAAATCCAAACACCTCAAATTGTCTTTCAAACAAAAAATCACCATCACAACCCGCAATCGCTACCCGCCAACCCATATCCTTAATTTTCCCCAAATTACTTGACCCGCCACCGAACATCGGATTAAAATAAGGATTATTCTTATGAGCTCCAATTGGTAGACTCATATTCCATAATAAATCAATCACTACTTGAAGATTACCAGCCTTAACACTATTCGGATCTACTCCACCAAAAAATGGTTGGATCAATACCAAACCTCTTATAATCAACGGATGTAATTCACGTGTTAGATCAGACGCTCGTAATCCAACATTGTACGCAATATTACCCCCTGAACTCTCACCCATAAGAACACACCTCGAAACGTCACCGTATTTACCCACCCACTCATCTTTTCTTTCTTTCACCCAAAACAACGCCTCCAAAACGTCGTCGTATGCAGCTGGGAGGCGATGTTCGGGTGCGAGTCGATACTCGACCGAGACAACCAACACGGCGAGTCGACTCGCCGTGTTGGATAAAAAAAAATCAAATTGTGGACTAGCTGTGCTCAAAAGAATGAATTGACCACCATGAGCAAATACCACAATTGGGAGGTTGGTAACGGGTTCGGGTATGTTGGGTAAGTAGACCCGAACCCATGTTTTTTTACCCGGGTTAAGAGGGACATCTTTAGAGAAAGCAAGAGAAGAAGAAGTGTTGGGTGGAACAATTGGGAAGAATTCTTTGGGTCGGGTTATTGACCCGTCTGGATTTGGAATAATGTGGAGAAATTCATAAGGATTAACCGTGGGAAATTGAGCTTTTGATGAAACTGATAATAGGAGGAAAAAGAATAAACATTTGGTTGTATAATTCATTTTGGGTAAGTTTAATTGCTTGAATCTAAGTATAATGGTGGAGAAATTCTTATGTAATTTTGTATTGATAATGCTTTTTTCATAGGAAAGGTGGGAATGTGGGATGTCTGAGTGTTGTTGATAAAGTTTCAACTTTAACGGAAAGGTATTTATTATGGACAGTGGTGATGGAGAGAAACCTAACTTTTGAAATTTGATGATATTTTTTTGTCTTAATCGTAGAGTACATTGTTGGGCGTTTGGGACCCTCGTTTGATTTAAACTAAAAACCGCGTAATAATGGAGGGCCGAGTATGGATGGGGTGATTTTGGACTCGTCGGAGATGAACGATGGTGGCGCTGTCTGAGATTTGTACCATGATTGATACATAGTACTTGAGAGTTGATAGAGACTATGATTCTTTACCTCCAAATATGTATGGCCTCAATTTGGAACCATCTTAAGAATCAAGGTTGGCTTGAGCTATTTGGTTGATTGATGTCCCTTCTTTTACTTCTTTAACAACAAATTCAATTCGTATTACTTGTACGGCTCGTTTGGTAGTCGTTAATAAATTGCGATAATGAAAATGAAATTTAAGTGTAATGTTCTTAGGGAAGCACCTATAAAATTTCCATGGTGATGCATTTTTTCTTTATAGGAAAATAATTTCACCCTTAAACTTGTGTTTTTGTCTTCAATGGGAAGCAATAGTATTGGATGGGAATGACAGTTCTAGAAGAAAAATAGACATTTTAAGATAAATTAGCATTATTATGGGAATGGATAATGATATTCTTCACAAATTTACATTCATTCTCATTACCACAATTTATGACCAACTACCAAACGGGCTGGTAGAGTTTAAAGTGGGATTCCTAAATTCCTCTCTATTTGTAAATAATTTTCAAGTTACCTTTCAAAAATGAAAAAAAAATGTAATTGTTCGGCATTTTTTTTACAGATCGTGAACAAAATTAATATATCTAGTAAAAATAAGTAGTACGTTTAATCAATAAGTAGAATTTTTCACTCCAAGTTTTTGTTTCAAAAGAGCAAAAAGCTTAATGTCTTATTACATAGGTGGTTTTAGAGTCTCCTACCTTATTTATATATAGTTTTCTTCTTTATACATTTGTCATCATATGACCCTTATATTTTTTCACACACTGTTTTTTGTTTTTATTTTGATAACATATCTCATATACTTTTTCCTCTTTTTTCGCCAACATATCTCATCTACTTTTTAATTTAATAATCCACCTTGACATTTCGCTCTTCGCCTTTTTAGTTAGTTTATCTCACTTTTCCCATTTCTCTCTCCAACTTTTTAGTTTCTCTATAATACCTTTGGATTTTCTTATTGATTATCCCCCTAAAGTGAAGTGAAAAGAACGACTAAACTCTTAAACCTTAATAAGTGTAGTAAGGGTGCATTCTGTTCAACTTAAAAAATTAAGTTTCCGGTCCAATAAGTTCAGATAAGTTCAGATAAGTTGCAATAAGGTTTGATAAATGCAATAAGTTCCAATAAGGTCTAATAAGGTCCAATAAGTTCCAATCAGGTGCAATAAGTTCCAATCAGGTGCAATAAGTTCCAACCAGGTCTAATAAGGTCCAATAAGTTCTAATCAGGTCTAATAAGGTCCAATAAGGTCCAAATAGTCAATGTTTGATAAACATTTGTATTATTGTCCACTATTTTGTTATTCATAATTTCATATCACTATTAGCGGATTATGTTATTATTAGAATTTTAATTAAAGTACCACAATGATTATATAGTATTATACTTGTATTAGTGTCTATTATTTTATTATTTATTTGTATTATGTCTATTATTTATTATTCATATTACTATTAGCTGATTATGTTATTATTATAATTTTTTATTAAAGTACCACAATGTATAGTATTATACTTGTATTATTGTCTATTATTTGATTATTCATATTGCTATTGAATAATATTATAATCATGGTCAAATAATTAATAAGGTTAACAATAATAATAATTATTATAATTACAATATTTTGCAATTCGTCTTTAAATAACTAGAGATAACATATTTTCGTTACTAATAACTATGAAAGATATAAATGTTATCAATTGATTGCTTCATTATCATCATCGGAGTATATTTCTTCATCGGAGTATATTTCTTCATCTTCTACATCATCCTCTTCAATCAATACGTTTTCTTCATCAACAGCCAACCATATTTCTGCAATTTTCGCCCGAGTTATCTCCATATTCTTTGTTCTCGTCTTGTCAGTCAAATTTAAATCAGCTCTTGGTTCCATGGTTTCAACTACTTGCGAAACTGGATTTCCTAAATCATGTAAACGAATAAAATTATGTAGCGTGCATGTTGTCACGATTATAGCCAACTGGTAAGCATCATCCATCGTCGGCATCATTCTTAGAATCTTCCATCTATTTTTTAGTACACCAAAAATTCTTTCAACAGTCCCACGTAATGAAGAATGTCGATAATTAAAATGCTCTAACTTTCCCTTTCGTGGAGGACCATTCCTAAATTCAGGAGTATGAACTCTCAAACCTTTCTCTTGATATGGACTCAAATACCCGGTAGAATTTGGATCACAAGAGTCGTCATCATATCCTTTATCCCCATTAACTTCTCCATCATCGGAATCTCCCGATCCTTCATCAACATCAACCATTTTCCCTTTGTCAAATAAGCTTGGCCCCGTGGAATTAATACTCGTGTCAAATAAGAATTGAAGGACGAAGAATGGCTTCGTGTTATGCAGATTTTGAACAAAAAAAAAAAACAAAAGGAAGAAAGGAGAAGAAAGGAGAAGTGATGAGAAGAAATAAATCTGAGAGGTGTTGAAGCTACTGTGACTTTGAACATTTTTTTCTCTTTCTTCTAGTAACATTCAAATAAATGAAAGGTTAAGAAAGCTGAAGAAATGAATGAAGGAGTTGTTGTTAGCAATAAATGTTCAGCTTATTTTCATTGATTAGGAAAAGGAGAATCATGCCCATAATCAAGCCCTTTACAATGATAGTTCACTGCCTTTTGCTCATCTTAGATTAGTAACTACTAGTATTTTATAAAATTAATTTTTTGATTTTCTACTAGTGTTTTATAAAATTAAAACAACACTATTAGATATATTAGTGATGAAAGTTATGTATAGGCAAATATATAAATAGTAATTTTTTTGTTAAATTAATTATCATAAGAGATAATTAACAATCATTATTTTTTAAAGGACGAATTATAATAATTATTATTCCATAAAAAATTTTGAGGGCTAGTATTTACGTTAGTGGTAATATTTATGTTATTTATGGTCAATGTTTTTGTCTAATAAGGTCAAATAAGTTTCAATCAGGTTCAATAAGGTCTAATAAGTTTCAATCAGGTCCAATAAGGTATAATAAGTTTCAATCAGAGTCAATAAGTTCCAATAAGGTCAATCAGGTTCAATCAGGTCCAATAAGTTCCAATCAGGTCCAATAAGTTGAATCAGGTCCAATCAGGTTTAATAAGTTCCAATAAGTTCAGTTCAGGTTCAATAAGTTCAGTTCAGATAAGTTCCAATAAGTTCAGGTCCAATAAGTTGAATAGAACGCACCCTAAAGTTGCAAAACTGTGAGTAATTGATAGATTCCACTTGGAACCATAATAATGGAGTAATTACCAAATGCTTTTTATTTTCATTTTTGTGTGTGGTTATTATGTTATTCGACAATGGTTTATTAAGATAACCAAGAACTGTGTAAGGATTAGGGTTAAATTACATAATCTCAATCCTTTAGTTTCGCTAACATTAATTTGGTAAAAAAAACAAAAATCCCAAATTTTATGAAAATTATTGCCTAAATATTTGATTGGTGGCCTGAATCTGGGCTTGAATTTTGGGTCATAAATGTTTGTTTTAGTACTTCAATAAGTTAATATAGTCTCAAAGTCCGAAAATCTGATAGAATTGTTCTAACTAGGTTGATTTTTGGACAAAAACTCAATTCATTTTAATCCATAATCACCTCTAATAAGAATTAAATCGTTTGACCTAAATACCAATAATGTTTAACATTTGAAGTCATAATTATCTATTGTCTAGTTATTATGCTCAAATCTTTTAATACATCCACATAAACCCCCCATTTAAAAGTCATTATGGATAATTAAATTGATAATTAATCAAACTTAAAAACAACAATATTATAGCTAGTATATAAAACTTTAGCTATCATGAAAGCTTGAAGCTAATTCTCAATGTCTATAATCTAGATACTCAATATATGACTCCACTAATAGTCTATAGATAAGATAAGCTTATATATAGACTCACTCACTTACATAGTCACGTAACAAACACTCAATATCTCATATAGGAAGAAAATACATTTCTTACAAAATCATAAAGTTTTTGAGCTTGAGTAGGATCTCCAATAAAAACACCATGATAATATCCTTTACAAAAATCACCAACAACATCCAACTTTCGTTTCTTAAAAAATTTGAACACCTCCACTTGTCTATCAATCATAAAGTCACCATCACAACCCGCAAATGCAACCCGCCAACCCAAATTTTTAATTTTCTCCAAATTACTTGACCCGCCACCGAACATCGGGTTAAAATACGGATTATTCAAAGGAGCTCCGAGTGGTAAAGACAAATTCCACAACAAATCAAACACTATTTCTAAATTACCAGCTACACCCGTCGTAATTGGATTAACTCCACCAAAAAACGGTTGAATTAAAACCAAACCTCTAATAATCAACGGCTCTAATTCACGGACTAAATCAGACGCACGTAATCCAACATTGTACACAATATTACCCCCTGAACTCTCCCCCATAATAACACACCTCGAAACGTCACCGTATTTACTCACCCACTCATCTTTTTTTTCTTTCACCCAAAACAACGCCTCCAAAACGTCGTCGTATGCGGCTGGGAGGCGATGTTCGGGTGCGAGTCGAAACTCGACCGAGACAACCAACGCGGCGAGTTGACTCGCCGTGTTGGATAAAAACGAGTCGAGTGGTGGACTCGCTGTGCTCTGCACGACGAATCCACCACCATGTGCGAATACCACAATGGGGAGATCATTGACGGGTTTGGAGTATTTGGGTAAGTAGACCCGAACCCATGGTTTTTTATTCGGGTTTAGAGGGACATCTTTGGAGAATGTGAGTGGTGATGAAGTGTTGGGTGGGACTGTAGGGAAGAATTCTTTGGGTCGGGTTATTGACCCATCTGGATTTGGAATAATGTGGAGAAAATCATAAGGATTTAATGTAGGAGTTTGAGCTTGAGATGAATAATTCTGGAGTGATGCTAATATTGTTAGAATGAGGGGAAAGAAAAGAAGACATTTTGTTGGAAATTTCATAGATGCCATTTTGGGTAGTGTTTATGCTTGAAACTAAGTTAAATTGCAAATAGAAGTTGAGTTCATTCCATTAATAAATCCATTATACTGTACTAATTTTATTGCACAATGTATGTGGGGACAGTGGGTGGAATGTGGCAATGTGGAAGCCTGGAAGGTGTGTTAAAAAAGTTCGTTATGGACAACAATAATGGAGAGAAGAGAAGTAGAAGTAAAGCTTAACTTTTGAATTTTGATGACCATAGACAATAGAGTCAAGAATCTAGATGGTAATTGGCTGGCATAAGGCTCGACTAGAAATTCAAATTAAAGCATTGTGAATTTGTGATGTTGGGGAATTCTGTTGCATTTGTGATTTTAACAATAAAGGGTTTTTGACTTTTTTCAACCAAAAAAACGATAAAGGGGTTAAAGTTTTTAAATTATCCCTGTTTTTGTATCCGTAATGTATACATATCAATGTATCATACAAAAGGTCGAGATATAGTGCTATTGAAAATTACATTTGGTAACCATTTTTAAATTTTTATTCAAAAAGTGACCTTATAGTTCTATTTTATAAGCAGGCGTGACATTAATGACGTTTTTGGTTAAATTTTCCGTTAAATAGAGCTGGTTGCTTGGTCTTTCTCTCTCTTCGTTATTGGCCACCTCTGCTACTACCGCACAATCGGTGCTGCTTACGGTGGCTCTTTTTCTCTCTTTCTTTTTTCAACGTTCCAAATCAGACACCACTCTCACCATGGAAATGAAGCGAGATCCACCACCACCAACCTCAATCGCTAATCCCGACATTAATGGCAATCCTATCAAACCTTCTTCCAATGGAATCCTACCATCACCTCTGCGAATTCCACGCTCTTCACTCCTTCTCCGAGCCCAAGCCCAAGCCCGTTCCGCGGCCCGCACCATCGTCACGCACATTTCGAGGTTAGTTTTTGGCTTTTCGCTTCTCCGACGACATGGATCTCTCCTTGGATTCATTCACTGGATCCTCCACTAAAGAGATCGGAGCCGAGAATGAAGTCTTTACTACCTACATTGACGTCGATAAACTCGACACTTCTGAGGGAGGCGGGGGGGGGGGGGAGCTGGTGTTAGGGGGTATGCGAAGGGGGGCTGGCGGCTTGCGGGAAATGGGTGGGGGAACTGCAAAGGGCCTGGGGGGTTGCAAGGGTGGTTTGTTTGTGGGGTTGCAGAAACTCGACGCTTCTAGAGGGAGGCGGGGGGGGGGGGTGGTGTTAGGGGGTATGCGAAGGGGGGCTGGCGGCTTGCGGGAAATGGGGTGGGGGGAACTGCAAAGGGCTTATGTTGGGGGGTTTCAAGGGTGGGTTGTTGTAGGGGGTTTCAAGGGTGGGTTGTTGTAGGGGGGTTGCAAGGTGGGTTGTTGTAGGGGGGTTGCAGGGTGGGGTGTTGTGGGGGGTTGCAGGGGTGGGTTGTTGTGGGGGATGGTGGGGATGCAGAGGGTTGGCGGGGGTGAGGGTGGAGTGAGAAAAAAAATTTGTGTTTAAAGATGACATTTAACGGAAAACCTCATTAATGTCACGTCTGGTAACAATATACTAACTAAGAGGTCACGTTTTGAATAAACTTTTGAGATTGGTTACCAAATATAATTTTCAATAGTAAAGGGTTACCAATGAGAATTTCCCATAGAAAAATTATGACAAGCTCCTCATGCTTAACCGCATCTCTCTTTTGTTTAAGTTGCTTGTTAGGAGTTAGAATCCTTGTTTATGTCAAAACTAAATGCTAAGTATAACAATTTAATTGCACAATCCTTTCTTCCGATAATCTAAATAGTTTCCCTTCATGGCATGACTTGTACCCAAATGCAGTTGCTGAAAATTCTCTCAGATACAAATCGGATCATTCAGTCATAATCCTCAGGCCCATTAATCGTAGCAGGCCCACTGGGAGACATCACAAGTTCTTTTTTGAAACTGTCTGGCTTCTTGACTCGAGCTGCGAAGACGTGGTGAAAGGAGCTTGGGGGAGCTCGGTTGGTGAAGATTTAATGGGCCGAATTGCTGGGATGGCCCGTAACCTAGTCCAGTGGAGTGGGAAGAAATTTAATCAACTTGCAAAGCATATTGTGAAGGTGGAAAAGGAGCTCTTAGTGGCCCAACAACAAGATGTCTCGGCAGCCTCTTGTGGCAGGTGCCTCCAGTTGGAGAAAAATCTTGATGACCTCCATGCAAAGCACGAAGCCTATTGGTATTTGAGGTCCAGAGTTGCTGAGGTTCGTGATGGTGATAAAAATATAAAATATTTCCACCATGAAGCATCACAAAGAAAGAAGAGAAACTATCTTAAGGGTCTATTTGATGAACATCGGCAATGGTGCGAAGATGGGCAAGATATTGAAGGTATTTTCACTGACTATTTCTCGTTGATTTTCACTTCAACTACTCCTTCAGATATCCAGTTCAATGATGTTCTTCAGTTTGTTCATCCGGTGATTACTGAGGCTTATAATTCTCTACTTACTAAGCCTTACACAAAGGAGGAAGTTTATACTGCACTTCAACAAATGCATCCTTGTAAGGCTCCTGGTCCTGATGGTATGCATGCTATTTTCTACCAGCGTTTCTGGCATATAGTTGGTGATGATGTTTTTTTATTTGTTAGTATTATTTTGTATGGCTCTCTTTCCCCTAGCTGTGTTAATAATACTAATATTGCTTTGATTCCAAAAGTGAAAACTCCAACTAAGGCTGCTGATTTCCGTCCTATTGCTCTATGTAACGTTATTTATAAGCTGGTGCCGAAGGCTATTGTAATTAGATTGAAAGATATTTTGCCTACAATTGTTTCTGAGAATCAGAGTGCTTTTGTCCCGAGGCGTCTCATAACAGATAATGCTCTCATTGCTCTTAAAGTATTTCACTCTATGAAATATAGAAACCGTAGTCGAAGAGGGGTTATTACTATGAAACTTGACATGAGCAAAGCTTACGACATAGTGGAATGAGGCTTCCTGCGCAAACTTCTCCTCACTATGGGTTTTGATGGCAGATGGGTGAATTTGATCATGGATTGTGTTTCATCTGTTTCTTATTCCTTCATTATCAATGGAGGTGTTTGTGGTTCTGTGACGCCAGCTCGAGGCCTCCGTCAAGGTGACCCCCTATCTCCTTACCTGTTTATTCTGATTGCTGATGCTTTCTCTAATATGATTCAGAGAAAAGTTCAGGAGAGACAGATTCATGGAGCTAAAGCCAGTCGGAGTGGCCCAGAAATATCACATCTTTTCTTTACTGATGATAGTTTACTCTTCACTAGAGCCTCTATTCAGGAATGCACTGTTATAGTTGATATTCTCAACAAATATGAGTTAGCATCCGGGCAGAAAATTAACTATGAAAAATCGGAGGTGTCGTTTAGCAGAGGAGTCAGCATCAGGCAAAAAGAAGAGTTGATAAATGTTTTGAAAATGAGACAGGTGGAAGAGCATGAGAAATATCTTGGTATCCCCTCTATTTCAGGGAGATCGAAAAAACTTATTTTCGAATCCCTTTTAGATAAAATTTGGAAGAAACTCCAAGGTTGGAAGGATAAACTACTTTCTAGAGCCGGGAAAGAAATTATGCTGAAGTCTGTGATTCAAGCTATCCCAACCTATTTGATGGGTGTTTACAAACTCCCTGCTTCTATCATTCAAAAAATCCACTCAGCTATGGCACGTTTTTGGTGGGGAAGCACGGATTCCCAAAGGAAGATTCACTGGAAAAATTGAGAATCAATGTGTACTTTGAAGTGTTTGGGTGGCATGGGTTTCAAGAATCTCAAAGTGTTCAATGATGCTCTTTTGGGTCGCGAAGCTTGGAGGCTAGTACGTGTACCCAATTCTCTTTATGGATGAAAGCAAAGTACTACCCAAACTGTGAGTTCTTGGATGCTTCTCTTGGTTATTCATGTAACTAGTCCTGGAGTAGTATTTGGAGTTCAAAATCCCTTTTGAAAGAAGGGATTGTGTGGAGAGTTGGGAATGGAGCACAAATTAATTTGTGGAGTGATCCATGGGTGGTTGATGAAGATGCTAGATTTCTTACTAGTGACCGAATGGAGGGTGTGAATAAGGTGTGTGATTTGATTGACTTTGATTGCAAGGAATGGAAGGTGGACATTATTGAAGCCTCTTTCAATGAAAGAGATGTGAGATGTATCCTCAGCACCCCTTTGAGTTCCCTTAATGTGCCAGATGAAGTCACGTGGGCTTTTACTAAAGATGCTTGTTATTCGGTCAAAGCCACATACATGATAGGCAAAGGTGGAAACCTTGATTATTTCCATCAAGCTTCGGTTGACTTATGGAGTATGGACGTGAGCCCAAAAGTGAGGCATTTCTTGTGGCGCATGTGTACCAACACCCTCCCAATTCGGGACCTACTCAAAAACCGTCACATGATCGACGATAATTTATGCCCTCGAGGTTGTGGTGAAGCTGAAACACAAGTACATGCTATTTTTTCTTACCCTCGCCTTTTGGATTTATGGAATAATTGTGGTTGTGATGAGCTGCGGCTTCGGTCGATGGAGGGTTCCATGTGCGAGTCTTTGCTACGATGGCGTGATGTTGACAACAAGCTGAGAATTAAGGGAGCTTTCATGGCCTGGTCTATCTGGGGGGATCGTAATTCCCTGGTTTTCAGTAACAAACAAGCCCCCCACAGTGTATTACTTGCTCGAGTTAATCGCTGGGTTGAAGAACATGGCACTTATGCGCAGAAAATTTACCATGCCCCTCAGCCGGTTATGGCCATGAGTCCACGTGTTTGGGCGGCTCCCCCCACGAATGTCATCAAGCTTAACGTTGATGCTTCATTGGCCTATGAAGGCTGGGTAGGCCTCGGTTCTGTAGCCCGAGACTCAAGTGGACGTGTGCTCTTTGCTACAACTCGCAGGATGCGTGCCTTTTGGTCGGTGGAAGTGGCGGAGGCGAAGGCTATTGACATGGCTTTGCGGTTGGGAAAGAGGTTCGGTTTGCAAAACATCATTGTAGAATCGATTGTCAAACGGTGATCTCCCGGCTCTCTAAACATGCAATCTTTCTTTCGGATCTCGATCTTGTGCTCCATAGTATTCTTTCTTCTAGTGTTGATTTAACTCCATTGTTTGGTCCCATGTGAAACGCGACGGTAATTGTGTAGCTCAAAATTTAGCGAAAATTGTTCCTTTTGGAGTTGAACAAATTTGGGAGAACCACTCTCTGATGGAGGTGGCTCCCTATGTTTTGATGGATACTTTATCAATGGAGTAAGATCGACTGCTTTTCCCCTCAAAAAAAAAAAAAAAATCTAAATAGTCAGCAATATGTACTCTATGTTATGTTTTATTATAACCATGATGTATTTCAATTGGCACATGGGCAGTGGGACATATGATTACTATTTCATTATATTGTTTTGTGGTTAGAAATGATTGTTTTGTGATTAATATGTTGGATGTTTTCTTTTCTTGTTGATGACTTTCACGATACGTTAATGAATGTAGCGCTCATACAAATTTAGTTACTTTTTTTATGACTTAGTAGTTTGTTTTGTAAATTATACTATTAACGTTATTCACCCGTTAAACACATGATCCACCCAATTTACCCGTGAATGATTATGATTGATGTATTAGATGTGGATGGACTGTGAAACGAGTAATGGATGAGTCCGGTGGTGGATGGGGTAAAGTCCAGTTTCCTTGAATCCAATACACTACCAACCCTATCACAACAATTTTAACCATCCATCATTACTATAAAATTTCCGGAAGAAAATGAGAGAATTCACACAAAAAAAACAGAGGAAATCTACAACTAAAATAATATTATTAAAGAATAAATCAAAGAGATGTGTATGTATGGAGACTGCAGTATGAATTCGAACATTACGAAATACGAATTTTTTGTTAGCTAATTCTGGGAAAGATAAGAAAATAATGTACAAGTATAAATTTTAACAAGTAGGAGTAATGTCATATCACACTCATTGACTTATATAGTCATATGTGAGGTAAAAAAAAAACAAATCTCTCGTGCATGAATCTTGGCCTCTTGGGGATGTGGGTAGGTCATGGGTGGGTAGGCAGCGTAGGCTCACAAAGTCACGGACTCACGGATGGGCTTTTAGCCTCTCTTTTTTTTCCATCACTAATGCAGTATTGCTTAGTTCCTTGCTTATTTCTTGCATTTCGTCTTGTTATGACTTATGAGTTAGTAATCTGAGTTTAGGTTCTTTTTTCTATTGAAAGAGTTAATACCTTTAGGCTCAAAAATTGTATATGTCAACATTAGCATATCGTATGTCCTACAATTTCACCATATAAACCTATATTACTAGCAAAAAAAAAATTAATAATAAATTAATAAAAAGCAAAAAATGGAGTACTATGTAATGTATGTTGGAAAATAAAAAAAACACCATTCAATAAGTTCATTGAAGATTGGTCAATAAGGATAGGAGTTAGCTCAAGTGGGTAGAGTACTCCCCCTTGGCCCCCTGAGGAGGCTAGTAGCCTTGTAGGGATTAGCCCTTGGGCTAACTTAATTTCCTAATAAAAAAAAATTAAAGATTGGTCAATATCACTATTACACAATATTACTTTTGCATTCTTGTAAGTTGTAAATGACGTAGAAAAATAGTAATAATGGTGCTTGTAGGACAATAAAATTAGCACAACTGTGCATTCTTACTCAAAGCCCGAAGGAGTATTTTCGAGAACCCCTTGGTAAAGGGAATTTCCTCTGAGTTGTATTCGCACAGGGTTACTCATCCAAACACCCAACAAGCCTTAACAAGCCCCAATACACTAATAAACCAAGCTCGTACTTCGTGAATAAATTCATAAAACAAGCTAGTAGTAAGTCATAACAAGCTTTCGTTAAGCCAAAGAAGGAAATACACTACGAACAAACACAAAAAATGTTCAGCTTTATCTACCTCGTTACGAAACACGCCATGATAATCTCCCTTACTAAATTTATCAATAACATCCACCTAATGATGGCCACTAGTGCGAGCTGGACAGGCCGGGCCACGGTCCCTAGTGGGCTGACCTGAAATTTCACGATCCAGGATCAGACTGTGAAATTCACAGGTCGGTCGGGCGGGCTGGTCGGCAGACTGAAAAATCTTGACACACACTGGTTTGTTATCAACTTTCACGGTTCGGGAAGCGATTTCGATGGTTCGTGGGCCTAGCGGGTTGGACCGAGCTGACAGGCTAGCATAATATTTTGTTATTTTTTTCTTTCAAAATGATTTAATCATTATAATTATTCATTATTGTTAAATAAAACCTTTAAAATTAATTAAAATATATATTTAATTATTACTATTAATGAATAATTTCATTATTTTTGAAATTGATTGTATGTAGGAAAGAACTATTTGATTGGGATAATTGACCCGTATGGATTTGGAATAATGTGGAGATAATAGTAAGGATTCAATGTGGGAGATTGAGCTTTCGTTGATTTGTTTTGGAGTGATGCTAATATTGTTAAAGATTTTTTAACTAGAATAATACAAACTTTGGTCGTTCCGCCTACAGTAAGACAAACTTTTGATTATTATTTAATATTTCAAACTTCACACCGAATTTCCTATAGTAGGTTGAAATGATCAAGAACTTGTAAAACAGGTAAAAAAAAAAAAACTAAAGTACCCATTTGGCTTCAACAACTTGTGAAAGGTATTGCAACGGAACAACAGTGATTTACCCATTTGAATTCTCTAAAAGTTGTGAATTTCAATTGAATTGTTCCGGAATTCATGGGATTTCAACTTGGAAACATAACATGGAATTTTATTTCACTTAGGGTCCGTTTGGCAAAACTAACGAACTAGTATATGTTAGCTGTTGCAGTAGTTGTAGTTATTGGGGTAGCTGTTAGTTGGCTACTAGTAGCTGTTAGAGATTAGCGTTTAAAATAATTGTTTAATTAGGAGTATTCGGCAAAAATAGTTGTTGAGATCGTAAAATAAGATAAATGACATTTATTATATAGTGTTTATTCGCTAACTTCTACCTATAAACCTCAAAGGTTACTTGTACTAACGTTATACAACCGCTACCCATAATCTACTTCAACCGCTACCCGCTAATACAACCACTACCTCACAAAACACTCATAATTTTCTTAAGTATCATTTTGACCTTGTCCAACCGCTATCCGCTACCTAAAACGCTATTGCCAAATAGTGCCTTAATCTGACAGCAAATTGCTGTCATCCGATTCGTCAAATCCGACGTCTATTCGGGAAAAACTACGCATTAACGGTTAGAAATAGGTTCTCTTACAAAGTTGTAGTATGCCGTTAAATGGGTGTATACTTACGGCGAGTTTAGTTGAGAGTAGAGTCTAGAGGTGTGATTAGAGGAGAGAGAGTATGAAATGTTTTGTGGCAGAGAATCCGACAGGTGGAGTCGTGGAGATGAAATTTTGAGTAATGAGGACGTTAAGGGTGTGTTTATCCCTCAGACTCAAACCCAAACTTCAGACTGTGCCACATCAGCTTTCCACTAATTTTTATCTACTTTTTATTCTTCAGACTCACTCCAGACTCATTTCAGTTTTACACTTTATCCCTCAGACTCTCTCCAGACTCTTTATCAAAAGTTTAACATATTATTTTATATTTAATCATTTTCATGTTTTTTTTTCTATAACATTATTAACTTAATATGTTATGAGCATATATAGTTTAATTATTTACTAATTATTATAACATTAAAATAACAATTTATCTAATTATTTATTTAAGATTACACGAAATAGTAAATTACACACGAAATAGAAAAGTACACACGAAATAAAAAAGTACATACGAAATAGAAAATTACACACGAAATAGAAAATTACACACGAAATAGAAAATTACACACGAAATAGAAAATTACACATGAAATTTAATTAGCGTCTCCTCCATAACGCGACCATATGTGTTCCACCAAATCATGCTGTAGTTGGTGGCATTGTGCTCGGTTGCGAATTCGCGTATGATTTTCAAAGTACCTGCTTCGGTTTACATAATAATTTCTTAGCCGCCCGGTATGAAGTTGTGGACTTTCGCTTTGATTCCTTGCTACTGTATAATTAACGCTAGTGGTCATTAGAGTATCATCTCTTTCATCCTCAATAATCATATTATGTAATATGATGCATGCTTTCATGATATCACCAACTTCACTTTTTTTCCATAAACGTACCGGGTTGCAAACAATCGCGAATCTCTTTTGGAGCACCCCGAAAGCTCGTTCTATATCCTTCCTTGCACCTTCTTGATGTTGAGCAAATAGTTTTCTTTTCTCGGATAGCATGTTCGCTCGAGGAATGGTTTTGACGAATACAGGCCATTCAGGATAGATACCATCCGCAAGATAGTATCCAATATTATACGTGCTTCCATTTATCGTGTACTGGATTTCGGGACCTTGACCTTCAAGCAACTCATCAAATACCGGGGATCGATCCAAGACATTAATATCATTGTTAGATCCTGCAACACCAAAATATGCATGCCAAATCCATAAATCATAAGAAGCAACAGCTTCTAATATCATTGTTGGTACACCTTGATGACCCCCAGTATATTGACCTTGCCATGTCGTGGGACATTTATCCCATTGCCAATGCATACAATCGATACTACCAAGCATACCAGGAAATCCGCGGGATTCCCCAATTTGAAGAAGACGTCGGGTGTCATCAACTGTTGGCCTTCTTAAGTAATGAGGTTCAAAAACCTCAATCACCACTTACAAAAATTCTTCAAGCATTGTAGTGCCGTATTGCCAGCTATTCGCACGTACTCATCTACAGCATCACCAGCCACTCCATAAGCCAATAATCGAATGGCAGAAACACATTTTTGAAGTGGTGAGAGAGAATTCCTACTAAGAGCATCAAGTCCCTTTTGGAAATACGTAGAATGATTTTCGAGGGCATTGACGATGCGAAGGAATAACTCCTTTCTCATTCGAAACCTTCGGCGAAATTGTTGTGCATCATATACCGGATCACTTGAGAAGTAATCATTCCATATGCGCTCATGTCCTTCCTCACGATTTCTTTCTATGTATTTTCTTTTCTTTCTTATTTTACAAATGTTTGAAGGTGATGTATCTTCAATTACATGATTTAAAATCTCATCTACTAAATCTGTGGAAGTGTCACCCCCCATGTATGAATCATACGTTTGATTGTACAATTCATCGAATGTGTTGGGAGGGTTAAAGTATGACATATCAGTATGACTTGAGGTTTTAAATTTTTGAGAGGATTTGTGGATAGTTTGCTATGAGAATTTGAGTTCAGAAATGGGTAAATATATAGAAGTTGTGGAATTTAGTAATTCAATGCACAACATTCAAATAATTCAATCACTGTAATGAGTACTACAACAATAATGCACTGATCTTTGGTACAATAATTCAAAAAATAGTGCAATTATATCTGACAAAGTTACTGAAAAGATGGATGTGAGGTAACAAGTCATGTACTGATATAGACTTGGAGGTGACAACTCATTGAAATTGGAATCAATTCACCATTATTATTATGATTATTTATTAATAATATTACTAATAATTATCATACTTAATGTTAATAAAGGAAATAATTAATTATTATTAATATTAAGAAGTAACATAAGTTCATGAAATAAAAACATGCTTTACTGAAACATAGCTACAATATATTAAAACAACATAAATAAACATTAATAAACATAATCAAATTTTGCAAGTTGTAAGCAACCTAATCATCAAAAGTCCATCCATATTTTTTGCAAGTGCTTGCAACTTCTTCTCATGAATCTTTCTTTGCAAAGGAGCCATCTTTGGTGACATCGGCACAGAGTAGTTGGTTTCAAGCTCCTGCTCCTTTAAATCTGCATACGATCATATTGATGTCACGTGACTCTTGAATATCTTTTGCAACTGATATGGCTTCACTATGATCACTTTGGTGCTTTTTCCCTTTCTCTGTGCAGCTAGTTGTTTCTTTGCAGCTTGTTGACCTGTTTGGTCGGGCCTCATCAACTTCATCAAAACCCTCAACATCCTCCCCGCTTGCTGTGTAGTCTCCTGATTCAGAAATCTTGTTCCTTTTTGACGAATCACTATCGTTGTCTTTCTTACGTTTGCTCTTTAGTTCAGCTTTGAACTTATTAGTTTCACACACAATACTCCACACATGATCGTATTGAAACTTGGAATTGTAGAGACTTTGGTAAAGTGCACGAGCCTCCGAGAGCTTCAAAGCTTCATTAAACCCACTTCTCTTTTCATACTTGGCATAACACCCTGCAAACTTTTCAGTGCATTATAATTGCCCACCAATGTTTTGCAAGGGTTTACCTCTCGTTCAGCTTGATTTGTTTGCCTATTTTCATTGAAGAATGCACAAATTTTCCCCCAATATGCATCGGCTCTTTGTGCATTGCCATTCACTTCATCTTTGGTAGTATTAATCCATGCAATACCAAGAAGTGTTTCATCTTCTATCGTCCAAGTTAACCCTTTTTCTCTTTAGTTTGACTTACTTTGCGACGTGATGTAGTACAGCAGCAGTACGAGTAGTTGTTGTAACATCAATATTCTCCGCCTCTTCAATACCCGCATTATCTACAAATGCGTTGTCGGAATTGGACCCAATACTAATAGGGGTAAAGGAGGTTGGTCAATACTTTGAGTAGTAGGAGTATATTGGTTATTTGGAGTTTGGAGAAATTGGGTAAATTTTGCACTTGTGCATTACCCATACTAGTGGGATTGGGTTAGAAAAATTTGTATTTTGGGAATTTTGGGAATTTTGATATTGATTTTGTTGAGCTAAAAATGTCTGAAATTGAGGATTATTTTGAAACATACTCATAAGGGAGTTTAAATCAAAATTCTGATTTGGATCCATTAAAAATATAATAGATAGATTTTTTTTTTTTTTGAGAGAATAGAGATAAAAGGGAAATTGATATGGGAGAATATAGAGAATGTAAAAAAAAAGTTGTACCCAAAGAGTTATTTATAGGCATTATTACAAATTATTATACAATAAATTATACAGATCATGACATTTTTTATTACTAAAATTTATAACTGTTAAAATTTAGCCGTTGAATTTGTGCAATTGGACAAAGTATCCGTTGCATTTTGTTGGTGGGCCATGCTAATAGTGTTAAAGGAGTCTTTGTCAGAGTTTTACAAATCAAAACTCTACGCGAGACTCACTTCCATTTTTTGGCAGTTTATCGCATCAGACCCAATGAGACTTTGCAAAGTCTCTGCTTGAGACTCCAGCTCCAGACCGCGTTAAACTCACCCAATAGTACTGGGTGTACTATGTTGTTTTCGTCGATTGTAGTTGATGATTCCGGCGATGTGAATAACGAGGGGTTGTTTCGGGGGCAGTATCTCTTCGTGGACGTGGCTCAGTGGCTTGGCTCCGGTGTTCCGGCGAAGCAGGGCAACAAAGGAGGTAAAACAGTTGTGACTTGTGAGGTAAGTGAGATTAGTGGAGGGGAAGCAAGAGGAGAGAAAAAGTAACAAACATCTTTTTTTAAAAAAAATTAAATAAATATTACAAAACAACCAATGAAATAATGACAACTCTTTCGATTAGTGTCACATCAGCTATTTCACCTTCTTCAACAAGTTAATAATCGGTACATCATATTGTTGATATTTTTTTTTTTGGTAAGGAAGAAGTATGTGATTGTGAGAAGAAAAACCCCACTTTAAAAGTTTGATGACATTCCCCTTAAAAAAAAAAGTTTGATGACATATTGACAGTAATTGAGTAGACGAAGTTCACTCAACCATGTTTTGCTTTGTTTACTTTGTTTGTAGAGAGTGTGCACCCTCATTTGTGTCAAAATAAAATAGAAGGTACAAATCTTATTTTCTATTTGAAGAACAAATTTTATTTTCGAACGTGTATATTGTTTTGATCGAAAATTATATGTATAGTAATATATATTTCCTTTATTTTTTTATTGCATCATTTTATTTTGTCACTATTGATCAACCAACTTTGTTACGCTATATTACATCGTTATATAAGAAATAACATATGAATCTTGTTAGATTCGTCTCAATGCAAGGATTCTAAAAATTAAATTTTTATAGTTTTTTTTACTTATTAATTAGAGATATCAACGTCTAAAGAAGTGTCCCGTCAAACGTGAAAAACGAAACGTTACAATTTAAAACAACAGAGGAATATACAATGGTATGACTCTGAAATGAACTCTTTACTCTCTCCAGGCCCATCTTTAATATTTGGGGGCCTCTGTTCTAATATGAAAATTAGGCCCCAAAATTTATAAAAGAATAAATATGGAAGGTTGGAGCATTAAAGATGGAAGGTTGAAGATTTAGAGATTGATAATTGAGAAATTTATTAAGAGTGCAAAACAAGAGTGATTTCCTCAAAAAATGAAGTAAATTTCTTAAAAATAATGTAAGGGCCCTTATAATTTTGGCACACCCTCATCTACCCCCGACACACACTCTCTCTCTCTCTCTCTCTCTTCAAAAGTTCAAGCTAGTCTAAATAATTAATATCTAAAAAACACCAAACAGTAATAAAACTCTTTAAAGAGTTTCCCATTCTATTTTTCACTATGTAATAGTTAGTGGTGTTCATGGGTAGTTAACCGATCCAGAACGACATTTTCGTCCAATAACCGAAAGTTTCAGCTCGCTCTTTATGTGAACCGTAACTGTTTAAACCGATTAGCCGTTATTTCAATACGGTTCGGCGGTTAACCATTAACCGTTATTCAAGTTATACTATTATATTTTTCTTAATATTTCAAATATACACTAGTGGAAAAACCTTATCTATAACTTAGTAACAGATTCGGTTTTTACAAAACCGCATCCTAAAATCAATTAAAAAAATGGGAGAGAAAGCTGCGCGGAAAATCTGATCCGGTCCTTTAGTGAACCGGATCAGATTGTAGAAACTGATGCGACACGGTTTTCTAAAATCTAAGCCGGTTCACAAGACCGGATCAGATTTTCCGTTATTTTTTCTAAAACAAAAACGAGCTCAGTCCCAAAATAACGCGCATCTTTGTACAGGCCCAAAGCGTGGATGAAGGCCCAACACATCTCTTTTTAGACTCCCCATACATCATCTCTCTCCTCCCTTAAAAATATCAAACCCTAATCTCCCTCCTCTCTCTCTCACTCCTCTCTACTCCTCCCTCACACCCCGCAGGAGATCCCTAATAAGCCCAAATAATTCTCACACAGCTTCCTAAGCTCCCTCCTTTCACCTCTCATAAATGCCACCACCTCTCTCTCACCTTCCTAAGCTCCCTCCTTTCACCTCTCATAAATGCCACCACCTCTCTCTCTCCTCTCTACTCCTCCCTCACAAAACGAAGAACGAAGAACGAAAATGAAGAGCGAAAATGAAGATCGAAAATGAAGAACGAAGAAATGAAATGAAGAGCAAAACGAAGAACGAAGAATCGAAGATATGTACACAAGAAATTGGTCCGTTTGAGTTTTTATGTGATTTAGTTTTTGGATCTGGTTATAGGTGTTGGTTTCTTTTTCGTTTATTTTGGGATTTAGTTTTTAGATCGGGTTTTGGGTGTAGGTTTTTATTTCGTTTTTTAGGCTTCCATTTTTGTTTCGTTCTTTTAGGCTTCCATTTTCGTTTCGTTCTTTTAGGCTTCCATTTTCGTTTGATTTTGTGTTCGAACTCTTAATTTTCGTTTTATCGTTTTATCTGGACAGTATTTTTTAGTTTCTTCATTTTCTAATTTTCGTTTCTTCGTATATGTTGTAATTTTCGTATACTTAGTGAGTGGATGCTTCTCAATTTTTCTTTGCGTTAACCAGTTTTTGTATATGTTGCAATCTTTCTTCTACTTCATTAGTCTGGATTTGTTTCTTGATAAGTACATATTCTAACATCATTTAGTTGCATATTAGGGTGCATTTTCATGTAGCATTAGAGCATTTACATTGCATTTATACATATTTAGGTCCCTTTATATAAGCTACAATGTTTTCACGGATTATTTGGTGTTTTTTGGACTCCTTTTTAAAGATGTTATGATTAAGACACTTGTATTACCATCAAAACGGTATATCATGTGCTCAAAACGGATTGGAATTGAAGAAGATACAAAGGATTTTATATATATACTTGCGTGAAATATGACACCTCTACACCATGATACCCATAACTTTTGACACAAAAGTGATAATGAAGTGATTTCAATTGGGTTGGAAAGTAGACTTTAAGATATTTCCAATGATATATTACATGCGCCAAACGAAGCTTCATATCAAAAGTTAAAGCTGTTCAAAGTTGAGTTGAGGAATCTGACGATTACAGGACAACACATCCGTGTCACATTTAACACGTCTGTGTCACAATTAACACGTCCGCGTCACTCTAATTTCTTCAAAGCAGTAACTTAGTTTCATATATTACATTTTATGATTACAGGTCAACTCGTCTGTGTCATTATTGACATGTCCGTAGTGGTCTGCTCCATGATACATTTTACGAAGTAGGTTATTTATTATTTTAGGAAGTTATAAATACTCTTTTATTTGTTTAATGATGGGAGAGAGTCTACGGTACACACTTATTTAGGGTTTCTAGAGAAAAGTTAGAGAGAGAAACTTGTAGATCTTCATTGTTCTTCAAGACTCTACCTTTTTTCCCTTAATTCAAGTATTTATTTTCTTCTTTTTTTCTCTTTGTTTTCTATTATGAACATTAACTATTGTTCTCTAGTTTATTTATTTATTTCAATTATGCTTAGCTTGAGTAGTTCTTTTTTATCTATGACTAATTTGAATCCTAGCTTGATTTAATTCATGATTATTTCTTTAAATTCTCATATTTATTGTTAATAGTAGTTCTTGCTTAATTGATTGTGCATATTTCAATATTAGATTAGGGATAACTAGTATTGTTCTGATTCCATTGTCTTGATCACAACGGGAGTATTGGAATATTTCAATTAAGGACATAAAGTTCTCCACAAGAGTAGGTAGAATGGATTGTTAGGATGTTACAGTGTCGCGTTCAATGTCTTTAATTTGCATGATTCCACGGGAGTAGGGTTGAGTGCATATTAGGAAAGCCATAGATATTCGAGAGAGCTTTATGGTATTTTATAGGGTGGACTTTTACTTATGAACATTTAATTGATTAGTTTGGGGTAAGTATGATTTTGTATTACTTCATGCTAGTGGAGATACTTAATTGTAGAGTCTTTTATTTATATATTGATTAGTATAGTTCATTCGATCGTTCTTAATATTAACATCTTTTAGTCTTACTATTATTTAAGGACTAATCATAGAACAAATTTCTCTTTGTGGGATCGATCCTGACTTACCCTACTATATAGTTAGGAGATTACTTAGGTTATTTATTTTTGTTAGGTGTGCGACACGCCTATAACTTCTAAGATGTGGTTTGCAAAATAAATGTTGTATGTTGTTGGTGTGCAGATATAAAAAATTATTATTGTATATGTGGTAAAATCTTTACAATCTAATTTTCGTATTCTTTTTCCGTATATATTCTATAAGTGGTAAACTTCATATATTTTAATTTTTTGTATATATGTTAAATTGTTATTTTTGTGTATTTGTGCAATTTTCTTTATTTATATTAAAATGTTGTTTCTATGTATTTATGTTTAGTTTCATATACATGTATTTTGTATAATTTTTGTTTCTATGTATAATGTATTATTTTTGTATATATATGTTTTTTTTTATATTTGTTAGACTTTGAGTACTGTATTCCACCAACACATAAGTGAGGGTGAGATGTGAAATGTAGTGCAGACCTGTAGCTTGTAGGTCTGCACCCTTTTTTGACATGAATTTCGACAATCTGCTGCGGTTTTGAGGCAAAAACCAGACCAGTTAATGTGATTAACTGGTCCGGTTTTACCTTAGAACCGGATCAGTAAATATATTGGATCTGCTGCGAGCCCATTCGATTGGACTAAAATTGAATCATTATACCCGATTTTGACTGCATCAGATGAGCTTTCTTCCACTAGTGATATTTTCTATTTTCTTGTATATAATTTAATATTATATATACTCTAATATGAAAGGTATTATAAAGTGGATAATAAATTCATTGGAAAACATAAATAACATTAAGAATTCACTCCATTTCCTAATTGTAGTATTTATATTAGTACTAGAGTTTCTAATCAATCACATACTTTCTCTAATTGTTGTTAGTTTGTGACAAATATTAAAAATTAATTTAATTGTCGGAAAATGTTTCACAATAATGAGATAGAGGAAAAAACTATTTCGATTTTTCGGGAAACTGTTCTCTCAAAAATCATAACAGTAACGTTTAACCGTTATTTTTGTCGGTTTGGTAACCGTACTGTTAAATTTTTTATTCTCGATACGGTTACCACCCATTTAAACCGATTTTTCGATTTTGATTTTTTATGAACACCTCTAGTAATAGTTCCCGTGTCAATTAATCAAACTCATCCTTTGTGCTATGTGTCAATAATTGATGGGTTGGGGGCAACGAAAAGTTGTGTCCCATTTCTTCCAAATGGTATCTCATCCACTTTTCAAAGTGTATTCAAGAAGATACACTCAAAACACACCAAATAGCCCTATTGTTGTATTGGGGGTAAAAAGCAGCTGTCCTTTTCTCTCTCCTTAGAGAGCTAGTTAAGAGCCCTCCCGTGAACCCCATTGTACTTGTTGCTCTAATGGAGTATGGGAAAGGGGGTGCAGTCACCTAAAAAAACTCAATTTATGATGGAATTTAATTCACCATTAATAATTACTCCATGTGTCCCAAAATATAGTTCACGATTTTATTTTTTACGGGTTTTGAGGTAAGTAGAATCCAAGAGGGATGATAAATATTTTTTGTTTATTTTAAATAAATGTTATATGGAAAAGATGATTTTAGGATATAGAATGGAGAATAATTGGTGAAAGAGCATTAATGGTAACACTTTGGTTGAATAAGCAAAGCAAAAAACAAAATTCAAAAGACAACTAAATGACGGGAACACGATTTTTCTAGACAAAGCATGGAAAAATGTGAAACTACGGGTCTGTTCTCTTCGGCATAAAACAACTGAACTGAACTGATTGCAACTAAACTAATTGCAACCGAACTGAACTGAACTTAGTTAAATTATAACAAATAGTGGTGATGATAATATAATACAATATTATTTAATTAATAATAAATTCATAATAATGATTTATTTATAATAATAAGTTATTAAATAAAATAATAATTAACCGATAATGAAAACTAGTTAATGTTCGATAGTACTATGATTTTGTCTAGTAATTCAACTATCAAAATGTGTATTTTTTTTAATCTCAACAATGACATGCAAGTATTATTGAACAATGACAAATATTATTGCAATGTGTACTTCTAAGGCCTAAATTATCATTTCAATATAATTAGACGAATCATATAAAAAAGTATTAGCAAAACAATAATTAGCAATATTAAAATAATAAGAATAATATATAATTTTAATCATGATATTAATATTTATAATAGTAATAGTAGTAATAATAATAATGATAATTATAATAATTATCGTTTTTTATTATTAGAGAATTAAATGACGGAACTGAACTGAACTAATTGCAGCTGAACTGAACTGATTGTAACTGAACTGAGCTGAAATAAGGTGGGGAGAACATGTTAATAGAATCAAGAACTATATTTGGGACACTCAAAATGAAAATGGAAACTATATTTTGAAACAGAGGAACTATTATATTATGATATGGTAATCTACTCACTAGGCAAATTTTGTTATGTCCCTTAGAAACTTTATTACAACATTTAACCATCTCAGAGTAAGATTTCTCCGATTTTCTTGAAAGACGCTTAAAATATCAAGTTTTTCGAGCACTTTAAATTGATCGATTAATTAAATAGTCGGCTAATCATAGATCTGTTTAATTTTTTTTCAATTAATGATTTGATGTATGTAGCCTTTACGGCCCGTTTGGTAGTTGTTAATAAATTGTGGTAATGGGAATGAATTTTAAGTGTAATTTTATTAGGGAAGCACCCTTAAAATTTCCATGGAGAGACATTTTTTCTCCATGAGCAAGCTATCTCACCCCTAAACTTGTGTTTTTGTTCCCAAGGGGGAGCAATTTTCATTACCACTCATTACCACCCTACAAGGTGGTATTGGATGGGAATGAAAATTCAAGAAGGAAAGTGGACACTTTAGGATAAATTAGCATTACCATGGGAATGTACAATGATATTTTTCACAAATTTACACACGAATTCATTCCCATTACCACCATTTATGACCAACTATCAAACGGACCGTTAGAGTTGCAAATATACAATGGTGAGTAATTGGATTTTGTTTACTTCGGAACTTGGTCACATGTGTGCCATTGATTTGATGTATCAAAGTTGCCATTACAAAATAATTGGATCATTGAATCTACAATAATATTTTTTTAAAAAAAGATAAACTATGTAACAAATCATGCATACTCCCAAGATTTTTCAAGTTGCAGATCTCGTGAAGTTGGCTATTTTGTTATAACTCCTCCCTTTGTTTTACATAGCATAAGTAGCTTTCATTAAGCAAGATAAGAATAAAATACACTTCGCATAAATTCAAAAAACAATAAAGCTTTAGTTGTCTCGGTAACAAAGACACCGTGATAATCTCCCTTACTAAAATTACCAACAACATCCACCCCACGTCTTTCCAATAACTTAAACACCTCAACTTGCTTATCATAGAGTCTGTCTCCATCACAACCCGCTATCGCAACCCGCCAACCCAACTTTTTAACCTTTTCCAACTTACTTGACCCGGCCCCGATAACGGGGTTACAATACGGATGGTTCCTATTTGCCCCGAGTGGTAAAGACAAGTTCCACATTAAATCAGTGATCACTAAAGGTAAACCAGCCGAATCAGGAAGTTTTAACTCGGATCGGGTTCGGGTTACGCCACCAAAAAACGGTTGGATCAAAACCAAACCCTTAATGACTAACGGGTTTAACTGACGGGTTAAAATAGATGCTTTTAATCCAACAATGTACGCAATGTTGCCACCTGCACTCTCCCCCATAATAATGCACTTTGAAACATCCCCATATTTTTTAACCCACTCATCCTTTTTTCCCTTCACCCAAAACAAGGCCTCCAACACGTCGTTGTATGCAGCCGGTAGACGGTGCTCGGGTGCAAGCCGGTATTCGACAGAAACGACTAACACGCCGAGTTGTCTCGCCGTGTTAGAAAGAAATGAATCGAAGTTGGGTGTAGCCGTGCTTAGGAGAATGAAACCTCCACCATGAGCGTAGATTATAATGGGAAGGTTTACGTGTTTGGAGTTGTTGGGTAAGTAGAGTCGGATCCACGTATTCTTGTCCCGGTTGAGAGGGACGTCTTTGGAGAAAGAAATAGAAGAAGAAGTGTTGGGTGGGACTGTTGGATAGTAGTCTTTGATACGAGTGAGTGACCCGTCTGGGTTTTGGATAATGTGGAGTAACTTGTAAGGATCAGTGGTGGAATTTTGAGGTTTGGATGAATTAGTTTGATCTAGAGCTTGGATATGGAGGGTTAAGATTGTGAATTGGAGGAAAAAGAGTAGTACTTTAGTTGGGTATTCCATGGCTTTTGTTTGTGCTGGATATTATGTTTGAAGCTTCATTGATGAATAGTGATTAGAGAAGTGTACTAGTAGATGATGATAAGGTGTGGACATCAATGATATTTTAGGCAGTGATTAAGACATCAGAGTCATTACACACTATAGTCAATTATAGAGTTATAATAATTAATGAGTGATATTCTTAGTATGGGTATTATTGACTTAGGCTCCGTCTGGTAGGAAAGTAAAACGTTTTTCTGGAAAAATGTTTTTCTCTATTTTCAGTTTTGTATTGTTTGGTTGGAAAATAGTGTAAAACAATATTTCCTTGGGGTAAAATTACACTCACAGTGATGAAAAACCATTTTCCCTTCAAAATGAAGGGAAAACTGTTTTCATTATCTCTTTTGTACATTCCTCTCACTACCTTCTTACTTCCCCTTTCATTTTCCTTTCATGTCATCAATTTTCTTACATGGAAACAAACAACGAAAAACTAATTTTGGAATTGTGTTTTACATTGTATATTGTTTTCCATAAAAATCATTTTACACTAAAAATATTTTACATCCTACCAAACGGAGCCTTATAGTCATTAATAGAGGTGTTCAACGAGCTAGACTAGGGCCGGATCGGGCCTTACTTTGTCGGTCTGGGCCGCGCTATATGCTAAATTTAAATGGGCCAGGCTGGATGAGCCCGACCCATTGGACAACTTATCAAATACTTCTATTAGCTTATTGTTTTTGTAGTGTTTTAAAATGGAAATACAATGCCAAAATTGAATATTCATATTTAGTATAGTCTCCACACTATTCTACTTTTTAGAGTAGTACTTAATTCGCATATTCTACATATGTAGTGCCATAGGGGTTGGCTAATTCTTTTCCGAAGTAATATATAGTTCGTGTAATTAATAGGAGTTTCACCTTATCGGTTGCTCTTCTTAGAGGTGAAAATTTTTCTTATCATTTAAGTTACTTTTAAGAACTTTGTTTTAAGAACCTAATTAGTATTTGTGCCCGGACATTGCCCCGGGTCGGTATTGTGTTTTCGAACTTGATATACATTTTTTCCCATTTCCACTAAAATATATTAAGGAAAACTCAACATTTAAAAGGTACAAATATAATAATATGGATACTTAAAGCATGATTAAAAGTTGGTTGAGTTGGTAATTGTGTCATTTATAATAGCAAGATGTCACAAGTTCAAATATTGTTGCAAGTTAATTTCATTTTTATTAATTGACATGGCTTATGTACACATTGGACAATTCTAATGGAGAGTAATAGAGGCGCCACGTGGCGTGTATACATTGTCACGCACGCCTTTTAATATATTTACTAGTAATTAGTCCCGGGCTACACTCCGAGTAAGGAAAATTTTCAATCATTAATATTATAGTTTAAGATGATAACACTAAATGTTATTTGGTCGAGTGGTTAAGACTTTAGTATATGTTCTTGAGGTCCCGGGATCAAACCTTATACTATGTAATTTCTAACTTTTTTTTATTGTTGTGAATTACGTGGAGTAAAACGCCCTTAGGGAGAGCGCAACGTGGCACCGTTTCTTGTTTTGGCACTCCTTTTAATATATTAGTATAGATTATATAGATAAGTGTGATGAGTGATCAAATAAATTTTATCTAAAGAGATCATAATATGTTTTTGAATTTTCTAAAAAGGAGATGCATACTCCATAACTAGATTTGCTGATATAAGCTATAAGGTGTATGTGGAAGATGGATCATGGATGTATGGATTTATTTTTGGTAAACAAAAAGATACTCTTAGTCTTTTCTGGGATGTATTTCAAGCTACTCCTTGTTTTACTTATCTCTACAAATAGTGTCTCTACAAATAGTGTGGAATCATTCTTTAAATTAAAATTTTACTAGAATCTTACGATTAATTATGAAATCTCCTTATAAAATGTATGTGCTATTTGTTTGAAGATGTTACTGTAATTTGACAACTTTGGAAAGGGAATAACAAATTTGTAATGAGTAATGACCCGAGCGACGTTGCAGTCTTATGGGCCTGGCGGTCCAAGTACATGTAGCCCAAACTAAAGAATCTGAGGAAACTATTGCACGCTTCAGGAAGTCTAGCTCAAATTGGAATTTGCCTCATGGCCCAATCATGCATGCTTGATGCTTCAAGCCTTCAACCATCTCACTTGCTTTTATGACTTCAATCATCCCACATTCCCACTCGCTACTTTAAGTGATCAATAGGAAACTATCGAGTGGTTTCCAACTTAGGAGCCACATTTTCATCTTTATCAAATGATAATTTTGAACAACATAAACTGAAAGTTAGAAGAAGTGATTTGTAAATAACTGCATTCCAATTTGTATGATCTGTTATTTACTTTTTATAATAAAAATGGACTTTAATTCGACAAATTTCAGCTACGTTAGTTAGTAAATTATTAAGAAGGTGACGGTCAATACTTAAAATTAAATCTTATTTACGATATTGTAGTTAATCGCTTTCTAACATCAAAAAAAACAAACAATTGGACTTAAGTCCAAAAGAAATTTTTTTACTACTACATAAGTTGATGAAAATTACAAATTCCCTAGAAACTTTTCTAAAATCACAAACAATTCACTACGTTTGATAGGGTCAGATGCAAATACACCATGATGACCTCCATCGCTAATTGTGAAATTTACAATAACACTTTTGCTCTCAAACAATTTAACCAATTCTACTTGTCGATCCAAAAGAGGGTCGTCATCACAACCCACTACCACAACCCGCCAGCCCATATCATTAAATAGACTTAATTTATTGGATCCTCCACGGGTTATTGGATCACAAAACTCATGACCGCGGTCGGCTTCAATGGGCAATGCAAGGTCCCATGTCAAATCATTGACCACAAGTGGCAAATACGGGTCATTGACCAATCTAACCTCCGATCCGGTTCTATCAAGCCCACCAAAGAACGGCTGGATCAAGATCAAACCCATGATGGTCAACGGTCTCAAATCATTGACCTGATCTAATGCCTTCAATCCAGCATTATACACAATATTAGCCCCTGCACTCTGTCCCATCAGAACGCACCTCGAAAAATTACCGTGCTCTTTTACCCAATCATCTTTACCTTCTTTCACCCAACGTAATTGTTAAGTTATTAATAGAGAGTTAGTTGTAACTGATTCAGGTGTCTAACAAACTTTGTAACTAATTCTGTTAGTTGTTAGTTTCTCTCTTAGCTATAAATAGCATTCTTAGCTGCTGTAATCATTTGAGATATACAGTAATAAACTCTTCTTCTTTCTCCCTCTATATTCTCTCTGCATTACATCAATTTGATGTTCTTATTTTGTTCATGGTATCAGAGCTTATGGTAGCTCATTTATCTTCCGCAATCTCGTTGTTTGAAATCTTTCAAACTTCTCTTATTCTTCTATAATCTCTCTCTTATTCTTCTATTTTTTCAGATTACATTCTGATTGATTTTTTCAATTGATTTCTTTAAATCTTCAATTGATTCACAATGACAACTTCTGCAAATTCGAATGATAGTTCTACTCAGAACAACAATTCGAACATTGATGATCATTATTTCCTCCATGGAAGTGATAATCCATCTCTTTCTTTGACTGCACATTCCTTTAATGGCAGTAATTTTCTCAATTGGAGTAGAAGTATACGCATGTCTTTGATTGCTCGCAACAAGTTGTGTTTCATTGATGGAACTTTATTGAAGCCAGATTCAACTTCAAAAGACCTCCAAAAATGGATACGAAATGATTACATGGTGATGACATGGATTTTGAATTCAATTGAAAAATCTATAGCTGAGAATTTTCTGTTTGTAATTTCATCTCGTCAATTATGGCTTGAAATTACTGAGAGGTATGGATCTACAAACGTTCCTCAAATTTTTCAGTTACATCGTTCTATTGCTTTATTACAGCAAGATAATAATTCAATTGCTGAGCATTATGGCAAATTGAAACGCTCTTGGGATGAACTGAATGCTTTGGAAGGCTTACCAGATTGTACTTGTGGTGCTATTTCTAAATGTTCATGTGGAATATTGAAGAAGATTTTTGATGCTGATCAAAGACTTAAACTGATGCAGTTTCTTGCTGGCTTGAATGAATCATATGATCAGGTGAAAACTAACATACTTAGCACTGATCCTTTACCTCTTGTGAACAAGGTTTATTATACCTTGCAACAAGTTGAAAAACAACTTCAACTTAAGAATTCTGCTTCATTTCCTTCATCTGAATCAAGTGCTTTCTATGCTGGAAAGCCTAATTCAAAAGCTTCTTACAACATATCCTCTTCTTCATCTGGAAAGAAGGATTTCAAGAAAATGAAGTTTGACAAATCTGAAAGGTTTTGTGAGCATTGTAAAATCAAAGGTCATACTATTGACACTTGTTTTAAGCTAGTTGGATACCCTGACTGGTATACAGCTTTGAAGAGTAAAGGAAAATTGGCTGCAAATGTTCATGTCAATGATTCATCTTCTGGAATTCTTGGCAATTCACCACTGGAAGTTTCTTCTTCTCCTAGATCTTCCTCAGCTCTTATGATTGATCCACAAATGATGAATTTCTGTCAACAATATCTCAAGCTAGCACAGCAAGGTATAGCTGGAGGATCTCAGTCTTCACCTACTGAGTTACACTCTTCAGTTAACTTTGCAGGTATATTACTTGCAGCTCATACTACTTCTTGTTGTTCTTCTGATACTTGGATAATTGACACTGGTGCTGCTGATCACATGGCTTCTTCTATCACTATGTTTAAATGTCTTACCACATTGAACAAACCAGTTAAAATTGGCTTACCTAATGGAACAGTTATCTTAGTTCATAAGACAGGCTCAATTCAATTAACACCAAACATTATTCTTCATGATGTGCTGTTTGTGCCAACTTTTCATCATAACCTACTTTCTGTAGGTAAATTACTTGATCAAAATCATCTTATGGCATGTTTTAAACAAAATTTCTGCCTATTTCAGGACCTTTTGACTAAAGAAGTCAAGGCTCTTGGCACAAGACATCTTGGTCTCTACACATTCACAGCTGCTTTACAACCTTCTTTCCCTGCTAGTTCTTCTTCTGAAAATTCAACACCAAATGTAATCTCTCCTGAGAAATTCTCTTCTGTTAATAGTTCTAATGTACAGCCTAATCTGTGTATTTTCCATGCAAGATTAGGACACATTTCAATCAATAATATGAAACATTTGGTTGTTCCTTTTGATATTAATGGTCAAGATATGTTTGATTGTGAAGCTTGTGTCTTAGCCAAACACCATAAACTTCCTTATTCTCTTTCTGCTTCTCATGCACATAAACCATTTGATTTGGTGCATATAGATCTATGGGGGCCCTATAGAACACCTTGTCTTTCAGGTGCTACTTACTTTCTCACCATACTAGATGATTGCACAAGAACTACTTGGACTCATTTAATCTCAAATAAGCTACAAGTAGCTCCTGTTGTGAGTGCCTTTTTAGCTTATGTTACCAATCATTTCAACACCACTGTCCAAATCATTAGGACAGATAATGGCACTGAGATTGTCAAAGATTGTTGTCTTACTTTGTTTGCTGAAAAAGGAATTATACATCACAAATCTATCCCTGGAAACCCACAACAAAATGGGAGGGTAGAAAGAAAACATAAGCATTTGTTAGAAACTGCTAGAGCCCTTCAATTTCATGCAAATTTGCCAATTAAATTTTGGGGAGATTGTTTACTCACTGCTACTTTTCTCATCAACCTTATGCCTAGTTCTGTTTTGAATTGGAAAACACCCTATGAAACACTTATGGGCAAACCTGTTGATTATTCTCACCTTAGAGTCATAGGTTGTTTGTGTTATCCTCTTTCAAAGTACTGACAAATTTGCACCTAGGGCTAAAAGGTGTATATTGCTTGGTTATCCTTTTGGTCAAAAAGGCTACAAATTATATGATCTTGAGCAGCACAAGATCATTCTTAGTAGAGATGTTTTGTTCAAGGAAACTGTATTTCCTTTTCACAAAGATTCATCTCCTGATTTCTCACACCAACCATCTGTATCTTCTTCTTCTTTTCCTTTCTATGGCACTACAGCATCTTCTACTACACCTCTTTCATCTACAGATTCTTCTTCTCATTCTCCTTCTATTCCTAATGTCATTCCTGATTCTTCTTCTTCTTCTCCAGCTGACTCAAACAATTCTGTTCATCACATACCTATTTTTCACAATAATGATTCTCCTATTTCTTCTACTGATTCTCCTTTACCTTCTACTGCTCCTACTCACAATCTTTCTTCTCTTTCTATACCACCACCTAGACAATCTACCAGAGTTCACAAATTACCTTCTAAGTTCCAAGATTTTGTTCTTCCTAATTCCTTGAAACATGATGAATCTACAAAATCCTTATCTTTTAATGTTCATACTGAACCTAGTCTATCTCATCTTGATACTACTTCTTTAAATAATCTTCAACAAATGCTTTGTGTTAAAGAGCCTGTATCTTATGAACAAGCTAAAACTGAACCACAATGGATTCAAGCTATGCAACAAGAACTGGATGCCCTAGAAAATAATGAAACATGGGATTTGGTTCCTTTACCTGCTGATAAGCATGTGATAGATTGCAAATGGGTTTACAAAGTGAAGTATAAAGCTGATGGGACTGTAGAAAGATGTAAAGCCAGATTAGTTGCCAGAGGTGACAAGCAAATTGCTGGCAAGGATTTTAAATCCACATACAGTCCAGTAGCAAAGTTCAGTACAGTTAGGGTGTTGATTGCTTTAGCTGCAGCAAAAGGATGGTTTTTACACCAGTTGGACATCAATAATGCCTTTCTTCATGGCTTTATTGATGAAGAAGTGTATATGTTACCTCCCAAAGGTTACAAAAAGGACTGTACAGGTTTGGTTTGCAAGCTTAAAAGGTCTTTATATGGCTTGAGACAAGCAAGCAGACAGTGGAATATAGAACTCAGCAAGTTTTTGTTACAACAGGGTTATATACAATCTGCTAGTGACACTTCTCTATTTACAAAAACAGTAGACACATCTTTCATAGCAGTGGTGGCTTATGTAGATGATCTCTTGATCACAGGCAATGATCTTGATCTTATTTCTCAACTGAAAACTGATTTACATTCAGCCTTTACTATCAAGGATCTAGGTGAATTGAAGTATTTTCTTGGCATTGAAGTCACAAGACATGCTTCTGGCATTATGTTGAATCAAAGAAAGTATATCCTAGATTTGCTCAAGGATACACATATGGAAGAAGCTCTTGTTTCTGCTTTTCCTCTTCCTAGAGGTTTAAGACTCTCTCTTGAAGAAGGAGAGTTACTTGAGGATGCTGAGGTGTACAGGAGAATTATTGGCAAGTTGTTGTATTTGAACATGACAAGGCCGGATATTTCTTATGCAGTTCAGCAACTTAGTCAGTTTCTACATACTCCTAGACAACCACACTACAAGGCTGCTTTACATGTGCTGAGATATCTCAAAGGATCTTTAAATTATGGCCTATTTTACTCTTCTAACACAGATTTCAATGTTACTGGATATAGTGATGCAGACTGGGGAACTTGTATGTTCACAGGGAGATCTTTAACTGGTTGGTGCATATTTGTAGGCAACTCTCTTGTTTCATGGAAAACAAAGAAACAAAAGGTTGTTTCTAAAAGTTCAGCAGAAGCAGAATATAGGAGTCTTAGTCAAACCACCAGTGAAATTGCTTGGTTAGATGGTATTCTTCAAGATTTGGGGATCACAACTACTCAGCCTATTTCTGTGTTTTGTGATAATAAAGCTGTTAAACACATAGCTGAAAACAAGTGTGTGAATGAAAGAACAAAACATCTCAAATTGGATGTTTGTTATGTAAGAGAGAATGTGCAGTCAGGTTTCATTCAGCTTCTTTATGTCAGATCAGCTCTTCAATTAGCTGATATCATGACTAAAGCTTTGGGAGCTGAGCAACACCATTTCTTGAGTTCCAAGATAGGCCTTGTTACAACACCAAGTCCATCTTGAAGGGGGGATGTTAAGTTATTAATAGAGAGTTAGTTGTAACTGATTCAGGTGTCTAACAAACTTTGTAACTAATTCTGTTAGTTGTTAGTTTCTCTCTTAGCTATAAATAGCATTCTTAGCTGCTGTAATCATTTGAGATATACAGTAATAAACTCTTCTTCTTTCTCCCTCTATATTCTCTCTGCATTACATCAATTTGATGTTCTTATTTTGTTCAGTAATACTTCCAAGACGTCGTCGTATGCAGCTGGGAGACGTGACTCGGGAGCGAGTCGATACTCAACCGAGATGACCAACACGGTGAGTTGACTCGTCAACTCGGAGCAAAAATTGTGAAAAACAGGGGAAGCTGCACTGTGGAGGATGAACCCCCCACCATGAGCAAACACCACGATAGGGAGTTTTCTATTGGGAGGGTGTGACCCGTTAATGGCAGTTCGGGGAAGGAAGATTCGAACCCAAGTTCCATTATTCGAGTTCATGGAAACATCTTTGGAGAGTGTAAGAGATGAGCTAACTGAGGGAGGAATGCTGGGATAGAATTCTGTAAGACGAGTGATTGTACCGTTTGGGTTTGGGATTATGTGAAGATGTTGATAAGGATCAATAATTTGATTAGGTAGTGACATTTTTTTTGAGGATTTATGATTTTGATCTTTGTAGTATTGGATTGAGACTAGGGAAATGAGTAAGAAAATGGCAAATGTTATCTTTGTTTTGGTAGTGAAATTTCTCATTTTATAAAGTTTTTGCAATTTGGATTACTAACTACTAAAAGTTCTTTATTATCATCTAGAATACAAAATAATTAAATAACTATTAATGTGTAATGATGGTAGTGGACTAAGATCAACTTGGCATTAATCTATTTTAATGAGTAATGAATGAGTAAACTTGCACTAGTTGCTCTTTGTAGAGATTGAGGAGCCAAATACACAAATCAAATCCTACCTTCATGAATATAATATTGTCTATCAAATTTATCAAAACATGGACGATGCAAAGTACTTTCATGTCGTTCCAATTTTTTTTCAGGTAGTCTTCATTTTTTTTTCAGGTGGTTCCAATTTTTTTTCAGGTAGTCTTCATTTTGTTTTCAGTTAGTCTTCTTTGTTTTTCAGTGGGTTTTTATGCTTCAGTTAGACTTACTTGGGTTTCAGTTGGTCTTTATTCTTTTTCAGGTAGTCTACATTTTTTCTTCAGGTAGTCTTCATTTTGTTTCAGTTAGTCCATTATTTCTTTCAGTTGGCCCATTATTTCTTTTAGTTGGTCCAACTGAAAGAAAAGAAAGTCTAACTGAAAGAAAAGAAAGTCTAACTGAAAGAAAAGGAAGTCCAACTGAAAGAAAAGGAAGTCCAACTGAAAGAAAAGAAAGTCCAACTGAAAGAAAACAAAGACCAACTGAAAAGAAAACAAAACACTAACCTCTGCTTTCTCTCGTTTTCTCCTTCTTCTTCATTCCTCTGATACTCCATACAGCATTAGTCTTCGGTTGTTTCTGTCTCTCTCTCCTTCGTGATGCTGTTATTGATGCTTTTCGCCGCTTCTTTCGCCGGAGATTCTTCTCTTTTGTGGTTGAGTAGCCACCTGGTGCTACTCCTGTTGTTGGTTTTTGTGGATGGTTGCGGTATCGTCGTCCCTGCTTTGCTCTCTCTTCACCCGCGCTGATGTGGTGCGGTGCTCGGCGCCACCTCCCCGCGTTGTTTTCGTCCACGTCTGTGCTCAGTCGCCGTCGAAGCTTCGAAACCCTTCTTCCCTCACCAATGATTTTATCCGTCGAGCAAGGGTTCTGGTACTTCTTGTTATTGTTTTCGTCTGTGCTCAGTCGCCGTCGAAGCTTCGAAACCCCCGGAGTCCATCTTAGTAGGGTGTTGTTGCTGGTTTGCTTTATAGCTTCTACTGTGTTCGACGAGAACCCGCGCGCGTTAGGTTGGACTCAGTCAGTCCGACGGAAACTATTGGGTCAGACGGTCTGACCCAATACTTTCACTTAAAAAATAGTACTCCATATTCATTATAATAAAATAAAGGAAATATTGATGAGAGTAATTCCAATTATGACTAATTTCCTAATTATCTCAATCATTGTGAACGTCTTTCAAAAATGCTCTAATAACCTACAGAAACGGGTTTGAAGAGTAAAATGACATGTCGAGTTATTATTTGGACATTTATTTTTTTTATTTCCTTTCTATCCCTTATTCTTCTTCTTCGGCACTCCCCTAATAGTGAAAGTGAAACGAGATAACTCACGAGCTACTCGAAATTGATTAAGTCAAAACTTGACTCGAGATGTTGGTCAAGCGAGTTGAGGAACTCGATACTTGACTCGAGAACTCGAGAGAAACTGAATACTCAATTATCTATAGCACAATAACTAAATTCAACACATCTTTGATTTAAGAGTTGCTTTTAACATCAGACACCTGCAAGCTACTCAAAATTTACTCGGTCAAAACTTGATTCGAGTAAACTCGAACTCGACTCAAAATACTAACAAGTCGAGTTGAAGCAGCTCAAACTTGAACTTGACTTGCATACTTACCCCCCTTACTCCTTCCTTGCTCTTCTTCTTTAGCATCAACTCACACTGAGACTCAATGTTTACTTTTTCCATGCCACCGCTCATGACCCAGAGCTTGAAGCAAGAACTTCATCCACACACAAAAAAAAAAAAAAAAAACTTCAATAGATTATGTTAACTACTTATTATGTCTAGCGTATAGGGAGTTAAATTTAACCCAACATTGTACCTTGAACTATAAGAAAGTGATCATAATTTACACAAAATAAGCCAATAACTTTACATGATGAAATATGAAAATTCATTGCAAAAATTGACATCCAAGCAGCTAAGTTAAACCAAGATTAGTTTATGTAGAAGAAAGACAAAACCCAATCAAATACTTCCTCCTAAATAAAAAGCATAGTTGAAGGATGTTGAAGCCAATTTTTCCATAGTTAAATTATTAAAAGTGAAAAACTCATAGTTGAAATCATCCGAATGAATTTTTCATAATATAAAAAGCATATCAAATCTTTATTTGTAATTATACATAATATGATAATAATAATACTACACACAAACATGAAAATATAAGAAAAACGAAATGAACATCTAATGAGATTTGAGAGTATATATTACACACATGATTTCAGAAAAATAATCTCACCTTCTAATAGCAAATCATATCTCATTTTCACAACTCACGGGAGCGCAACCTAGAGAAATCATGTGAACAAATAATGTAATCCCAAAGTCCAAACCCAAATGAACCTTTTACGTGAAAATATCAACAACAAAATCTACCAATTCCTTTACCTTGTACGTAGAGGGATTACCCACAAACATTCCATGTTGACCTCCTTCATAAAACATAGCCTTCACACTCATTCCTCTCTTTTCCATCAATTTCACCAACTCCACGCTCCGATCATAAAGCGGGTCACCATCACTACTAACCACCCAAACCCGCCAACCCAAATCCCGAACCCGATCCAACGAACCCGAACCACCACCTTTAATCGGGTCAGAATACTCATGACCCCGGTTCGCCCCAACGGGCAAAGAGAGCTCCCAACAGAAATCATTAACTACAAGGCTCAAAATCGGGTCGTTCACCAACCGCAGCTCGGACCCGGTCCGGTCCAGCCCACTAAAAAACGGTTGGATCAAAACCAACCCCTTAATAATCAATGGTTTAAAATCATCAATCTTAACGGCTGCCATTAATCCTGATTGAAAGACAATATTACCCCCTGCACTATCCCCCATCAAAACACAACTTGAAAAATTACCATACTCTTTTACCCACTCATCTTTACCATCTTTAACCCAACTCAACGCCTCCAAAACGTCGTCGTATGCAGCAGGAAGACGGTGCTCTGGAGCGAGTCGATACTCAACCGAGACAACCAACGCGCCGAGTTGACTCGCCGCGTAAGAGCAAAAATCATGGTAGTTCGGGTGAGCTGCGCTGGCGACGACAAATCCACCGCCGTGAACGTAGACCATAATATTGAGCTTCTTATCTTTATTTAATTGTCGAGGTAGGAAGATTCGAACCCAGGTGGATTTATCAGGGTTAAGAGGGACATCTTTGGAGATAGAAAGTGCGTTGGAGTCGGGAGGTACGGTGGGGTAAAACTCCGGTGAACGAGTGAATGTTCCGTCGGAGTTTGGGGTTATGTGGATGAGTTCGTAAAGGTTTGTTTGGTTACTTTCTGACATTTTTCTTTCAATCTTAGTGGTAAAATGAATAGATCAATTGGTCAATAATCAATTGAACTAGTTTATATAGTATTAATGTATTATATCATTATATGGATATGCTGATGGCCTGATGCTTGTTCTCCAAGGGTATGTATGTTTTGTTTTTTTGTTGAACAAGGTATCCACTGTTGATAGTAGTGACTAATCTCTTTGTTTCGAGTGCTCCACATAAGAGTAAAGGACTGACTAAAAATCTCTTTTTTTTTCTAAAGGTTAAGGAATTGAATCCCAACTAATTGGTTAAGCCGTTAAGAGACAAAGTAAGCAATCATTATGTCAAAATCAGTTGATTAAGGATAGGTGTTATCGGCTAAAATTTGGTCTTTCTTAGCAGGTGTTGAATTTTATTAGTCATACTAAATTACTGATTGATGTAGGCAAATGCTAGTCTTATACTATTTGACGGGATTGGTGATGTAATTGTTGTACATAGTGGACTTCCCATTTGAAAATTTGAAGTCTTTCTATTTTAGGGTTCGTTAAAGGTTGTAATGAAATGAGTTGAGTTTAACGTTGTTGTGTTAGGATTTAGGAGTACCAATCTATTTAATTTAGCTCTGTAATATTTTAAAATTGAGATTAATGTTTTGTTCAAGTTCTATTCACTTGAGAGCTAACTGCCTTCGCGTAACAGTAAAGTTATGTTCGTATTCACCATTTACTACTATTTTGTTTCACAAATTTCTTTCAGTTTTCTAATTTCATCAATTTCTTTTTGTTTTTGCCATTTCTATTGTTATTTTATTTCTAGCATCTTTTTTTCTTCTTTTTACCTTTCCTAACATCATGAGTATTCGCTTATCTAATGAGGTATACACGTATATCTAAACAACTTGTTAAGAATATTCACATGTGAGGTAGGAAATAATTGTCCCAAATTGAAGAATTAGAGAGATTGACTAACAAATAATTAAGTTGGTGGGTTACTCCACCAATCACCAAGTGGTTTTAGGATGGAACCCTACCAACCTTGTATGTGGTCACTCTCTCCTCCGACATGGGCTTGAACAAAGCGGGACGATCCCGACCCATTATGAAATGCAAGAAGGAAGGTGTTAAAGATTTATTTGGGACAAATATCCCAACAAAATTATGATGGCCCGAAAAAGGGGCCCAGTTGACCTCATGTTAAAAGTCCTGAGAAGGCCCAAAGAGGATGTTATGACCTATCCAGATTGCAAGATTAAAGGTGACTTACATGTGAGGGGGAGTGTTAAGAATAACCACATGTGAGTTAGGAAATAATTGTCCCAAGAATTCAAAATGAAGAATTAGAGCTGGCGAGATTTCAGTGAGTACTTTGCCTACTATGGCGAGATCAAGCCCCAACGGAACATCATCCTTAGCGCCTTCATGGAGAGGAATGATTTGATCCTCTTCTTCTGTAATTTTTAATTTAGAACATTTATTGATAATCTCGTCTGCCATGATTGCAAAACAATTACCCCAACAAGGGTAATCTACTCGCAAAAAGAGACTAACAGGCTTGAAACAGAAGAACTATCACTCAAACCCTAGAGAACGCCGCCTTAGAGAGAGACTTTTTTCTTTAATTGTAAATAATTTTATGCAGTATGCAAAACAAATAATGCATCAGTTTGTTGTGTTTCTTCTATCGCCATATTGTTCTCTTCTTTTATATCATGGTATCAAGAGCGTCATGTTAGATCCAAAAAAAATGAAGAAGAAAAAAGGAGGGAAAAGAGAGAAAAAAATAGTTTAAATAAATTAGGAGAGCAAAATATAAAACAAATAAAGAAAGGAAAAAATGTTTTCAATAAATCAAGCGTTGCGGGATCTTCCCATTTTAAGTCTAGCTTTTTTGATTATCCTTGATTGAGTTAGACTTGCATGTCTGTTTTCTTCTATTGAGTTTTACCCTGTTTGTGACTTATTTAGTAGGTTACTTGTGATACGTGTTACAATGTTCCTTTTTCTAAAACATGAGAGGGAGGCGAGGGTGGCGGTGGGATATTGTAACACGTATCATACGCAACCTACTAAACAAGTCACAAATAGGTTAAAACTAGATAGAAAAAAAAACAGATATACAAACCTAACTCAATCAGGGATAATCAAAAGGTAGACTTAAAATGGTAAGATAGCACAAAGGTTGACTTATTTAAAACTATTTGTGCGGGTGGTGTCAATTAACCTTGGCAAGTAATGATTTTTTCTTAGATGTGTGGATTGGTTCCTTTTTACCCCATGAATATATCATTTTTGGTTACTATAAGAAAAGAGGGAGATAAATTATTTATTGTGAAGGGGCAATCTTCACAAGCAAATCAGATAATTAACAATTTGAAAATGGTGGAAGCCGTAATGAACGCATACAGAGAAGTTTTCTGAAGTTGTAGTAGTAGATATTGTCAAATTTGTATGACAATGTCGATGAGACATAACAGTGAAGTGCTCCATTCATTAGAACTTGATGAGAAGTGCATCAATAAATTTGAAGATGGTAATGAGAAGTGCATTACATTTATAAGAGAAGTACTTCCATGATAATGGGAAGAAGTGCTCCATGAAGATTAATTAGTAAGAACAATAATAATAAAAATTGACAATGATGAGATGTGCATCATGGATAAAGACAGTGATGGTACTACCCTTTGGCATGGTGGGTCATGTGACCCACCATTCCAAAAAAAATAATTCAAAATCAGCATTTTTGTTTCTTCTTCCTCTAGTGATAGAGTATAAATCTATTCCTGGGGTCTCAACCATCAGTTTAAGCTTTTGGTTGAGTTGGTCCCTTGACATGGTATCAGAGCCAGCGTGACAAAAAGGTCACGGGTTCGAATCTCATCCACCCCTTCTTTCTCAGTGGAATATTTAGCGCCAGATATGAAGGAGGCTTGTGCTGCATCCACACTTCAAGCCTAAAGGGCTCTTGCGTGAGTGGGTGTGATAGAGTATAAATCTATTCCTGGGGCCTTAACCATCAGTTTAAGCTTTTGGTTGAGTTTGATAGAGTATAAATCTATTCCTGGGGCCTCAACCATCAGTTTAAGCTTCTGGGCCAGAAGTTCGCCATGTTTTTTCTCGGCTTTTGTGGGTTAATTTGTGATAGGTTGATAGTGCTAGAAAAGTATTTTTCTAGAAGAAGTTCAAGTTATCAAATATCTCAACTTTTAATTTCCATTAAAAATTTTACATTTTCTCCGGGGACAGATGGTTTATGGATGGTGAGTTATTTGTTTTTCCTTTTTTTAGATAAGTATTAATTCCATATTTTCCGTAAATTTGTTAATGATTATAATAGAAAGTTTATATATATCTTTCTTTTTGCAAATTTGAATTTGAATAGTTGCCCACCTATCATATGTGGGTATAGAAAGTTTATATCTTATATAGTTATGTGTTCATTCTTTTGATTCAAATCTTCCAGCATAACTCCGTTGTCGGAGTTTATATCGCAACTATCACCATTGCTAACAAAAACCTTCAAAGTTGGTGCCTAAAAATTATCACACCTCTTTTTTTCACCTAATTGCTTCACTTGAAGAAGAAATTTTCGAGTGATGATGATTGTAATTCTTTAAGGGTTTGGGATGTGTGTATTCTTTTGATTCATGAATATAAATCGTGTTAGAGGAACAAATTATTTTGTCAATTTTGTTTCTTCTTCCATCTTATATAGTTATATGATTTTTAGATCTTATAAACGGGTTGAAATTATGTGTTCTTGCTATTAAAGACGAAAACTTTTATATGTTTTAGGAATTAACTTTAATTCAATTAACCTAGAAAGGATAACTCAAATGGTGTTTTATGGATTGTTCTATGATATTTTTGGTGTACTGCATTATTCATTTAGGCTCTGTTTCGATTCCGAAATTGAAAGTTATAAAGTTTATAATTTTGCTTTAATTGATTGTTGTTATATCTAATTTAATTTGTTATCTTTATTTTTCATTTGCATTGAAGATTGTGGGTAATTGGTGAATGGTGACTACAACTAATCGAGTTGCTAGTTAAGATTGGATCGGCTTTGAAGTTGTGATTGATTGTATTTAGGTGCATACACTAAAACCTTCGTATAGGTCTTTTTAGAATCCAATCTATTATTAGAAGTTTTCGGAGAAACCATGAGTTATAGTCTTATGTTGGTGGACTTAGTTGGAGATAGATAGGATTTGAATTTGATATTATTGTAATAAGATTGATTTGGTTATGGAATGACATAATTAGTAATTTAGTATATAATTTGATATAAGAATTGATTGATATGTTTGACAAAATTGGAAATAGAAGTTTCTCAAAATCTTGGATTGTTTGAGATGTATTATTACTCATTGTAATTTTATAATTAAGATTATAAGTGTAAAGGTTTTTTATAATCTTTAGTGAGGTAAAAGGGACATGTTCGTTGAGGTGGCCCAATAGTGAACTGCTTATTTTTGGACTCAACCTTGACCTTTCCATTTAGCCTTGGCTCGACTCGCTAATGATTTCAAGTGACCCACTAACGACTCGCACTAGCGCCCCTGATCCGGCCAATAACCTGCCTAGTTGTGACTCAACATTCATAATTTCCTGGATCCTCTATTGAATAAAGAGATATGTTTCATTTATTTTTTATGAAACTTTGAAGCAAGGGAGTGTATTTAAAATTGCTTCAAAGTCAGTGGTGCTCACTTTTCTTATATATGTTTAGGATATAAATAATATAGTTAGTGGGTCTTGTTAGTTGGACAATTAGTTGTTGAAATTATGGAGATTATACGCGGTGAATGCTCAACAAGTGCATGTAAAGGGACACTCATAAATCTAACTGGATGTAAGGGGCCTCAGCAAGGGTGGGGAAATAGGGAATAGTTTTCTTTTGTCTTTAAGCGGTTACAAGTCATTGTAAGTATTTTGGAAGACACTTACACAATAGTTAGGATTAGACATGGTCACAGACATGTTAAGCTTGGCATGAACCCGAACGGATGAATTGGACATGTCCGGTCTGGTTCAGGTTCAAGCTTGGGTTCTCTCCAACCTGAATCGTTTCCCCGTTGGTTTAGTCCTAACTCTTAAGCAGGAGCACTCAGACAGAGAGGCAGGTATACAAAGGATCGAACCTTGCTGGACTGGTTCAGATTTGGCCCATCGATCAATTTCTTTTTGCATTAATGGGAAATGTGTTTGGATTTTTAAATTTTAATTTCATATGTACATTAAATAATTTTCGATAACGTCCATATATACTAGTGTTTATTATAACTGGGTTGAGGATAAAGAATTTTTATGCATTTTCTCGACTAGTGTCACAATTGATTTTAGGGTTAAGTACGGTTCACAGTCCAGTTCAAGTTAAGTGCGATTCATGATCTGGTTCTGGGTTAGGGTTTAGGCTCAGTCATCTGACGGTCTAGTCTGGGCCGGTCATTTAGCGAATCCGTTTAAGGCTAGATTCGATTAGGCCCACTCAATTACCACCTCTACTTGAATTATTTTGAAATAATCCATGGTTAAAATTAATGAAAGTGAAAAACTCAGAATTATTCCAAGCAATTTTTTTAAAACATAAAGTACATATTTAATCTTTATTTATCAAAAGACAGTATGAATGTATGATAATAGAACCACACACAAACATATAATAAATATCTAGCTAGACTTGAGAGTATATATTACACATCATGGTTTTAGATGAATAAGAGAAGAATTTTCACTTGATTGCAAATCACATCCCATTTTCACAACTCACGGGGACGCAACTTAGAGATATCATGTGAACAAATATAATAACCTACTAACCCAAACCCAAATGAGCCTTTTACGTGAAAATACCAACCACAAAATCTACCAATTCCTTTGCCTTGTACGTAGAGGGATTACCCACAAACATTCCATGCTGACCTCCTTCATAAAACATATTTTTCACACACAACCCTCTTTTCTCCATCAATTTCACCAACTCCACACTCCGATCATAAAGCGGGTCACCATCACTACTAACCACCCAAACCCGCCAACCCAAATCCCGAACCCAATCCAACGAACCCGAACCACCACCTTTAATCGGGTCAGAATACTCATGACCCCGGTTCGCCCCAACGGGTAAAGAGAGCTCCCAAAAGAAATCATTAACTACAAGGCTCAAAACCGGGTCATTTACTAACCGCAACTCGGACCCGGTCCGATCCAACCCACTAAAAAACGGTTGGATCAAAACCAACCCCTTAATATTCAATGGTTTAAAATCATCAATCTTAACGGCTGCCATTAATCCTGATTGAAAGACAATATTACCCCCTGCACTATCCCCCATCAAAATACAACTTGAAATATCACCATACTCTTTTACCCACTCATCTTTACCATCTTTAACCCAACTCAACGCCTCCAAAACGTCGTCGTACGCAGCAGGAAGACGGTGCTCTGGAGCGAGTCGATACTCAACCGAGACAACCAACGCACCGAGTTGACTCGCCGCGTAAGAGCAAAAATCTTGGTAGTTCGGGTTAGCTGCGCTGCCAACGACAAACCCGCCGCCATGAACGTAAACCACAATATGAAGTTTCTTATCTTTATTTGATTGTCGAGGTAGGAAGATTCGAACCCAGGTGGATTTATCAGGGTTAAGAGGGACATCTTTGGAGATAGAAAGTGCGTTGGTTTCGGGAGGTACAATGGGGTAAAACTCCGGTGAACGAGTGAATGTTCCGTCGGAATTTGGGGTTATGTGGATGAGGTCGTAAAGGTTTGTTTGTTTAGTTTCTGCCATTTTTCTTTCAATCTTAGTGGTAAAATGAGTATATCATTTGATCTGGATTAGTTTATATATATATATATATACAGAAGATATGAATATGCTGATGCTTGTTTTTCAATGATATGTATTTGAACCGGCCAAAATTCGGTCTTTTTCCGCAGGCGTTGAATTTTATTAGTCATATTGATATAGACACTTATACTGTGTGACATAATTGGTGATGTAATTATTGTACGTAGTGGAATTCCCATTTGAAGTCTTTCTATTTTAGGGTTCGTATGAAGGTTGTAATGTTCTTGTCAATAAAATAAAAAGAAGGTTGTAGTGAAACGAGTCGAGTTCAAGTTTATGTGTTACGAGTATCGATCTATTTAATTTAGCTTCGTATTTTCTTGAAATTGAGCTTAAGGGTTTGTTCAAGTTCTATTCACTTAAGAGCTAGCTGCCTTAAAGTAAAATTATGTTTTTTTAAAAAATTTTATTACTTCTTTTGTTTCACAAAATTCTTCCAGATTTCTAAATTCATCAATTTCTTTTTCTTATTGCCATTTCTATTTTTATTTCATTTCATTTCTAGCATCTTCTTTGCCTCTTTTACCTTTCCTAATATTATATCATCACATGGGATTCACTTGATCTATTGAAGTATACATATATTTCTAAACAACTTTGTTATAACGGACGTGAGAGAGAAACAAATATCGAATGCAAAAAACGATAAAAACAGACAACAGATTTACGTGGTTCACCAATTTGCCTACATCCACGGCAGAGAGGGAGAGAATATTTTATTATGTGAGGAAAACCAGATTACATAGAGAAAATAGACTAATTCGGCGTTTAAAACCTAGGTATAAATAAACTATTTATACTTAGCGCTCAAAAACGCGTTTCCGCGTTATCCGCCGATCCGCCCGGGCGGCCCGGGCGGTCCCCAGATCTTCCAGAACAGCTTGCGCGCTTGACCGGGCGAGATCCGCCCGTCCGGGCGAGGACGAAAACAGTTTCGTCAGTTCTTCGTAAAACTGACATAACTTTCTCGTTTCTCAGCGGAATTGGGCATATGACCTATCGTTGGAAAGCTCTTGGAACAAGTTATCACCTCCACTTTGAATCACATCAAAATCATTTATAGATTGAGAGATATGTGCATTCAAAGTGAGCCTTATGTCATTCCTTCTTCACGCATTCTACCAAACACCTTCAAGGCACCATTCAAATCACTATTCTTACAAACTTTTTATCTATTCTATTATACTTTAAAGTTTAAAAAAGGCATAAAAATTTAACTAAATCACACATTATTGGTTTTTGGTGTTACGATAAGTGAGAAGATAGTAAGAGATGTACCCATAGGTTAAATTAGCTATAATTATTACAGGGGGGTCCTAATAAAACTAGGTTATGCTAAGGGTAAGAAAACATTTGTCTTTATTCCTTCTATATAGAAGAAATCTATATAACCAACACCAAGAACAATTAGTACAAGAGGAACCTAATTAGTCCAGTTATGCGGTATGCCACAGGCAAAAGCAGATATCTATACAAATATATTAAAAGACGTACATAACTGTGCCACGTGACGCTCTCCTATGGAGTTTTAGTTCATGCAATCCATGTACAATAAAAAAATTTAGAAATTGCGTAGTATAGGGTTTGATCCCAAAACCTCAAGTACATATACTAAAGTCATAACCACTAGGCTAAGTTGTATTTAGTGTTACTATCATAAAGTATTATATTAATAAATGAATTTTTTTCTTACCTGGGGCATAGCCCGGGCCTAGTAACTAGTTATCTTTCTACGAGGAGGAATCACCATAATTAAGATAAAACAACACTAGGGCCTAGGAGTGGCTACAATCTACATGAGGCTATATGAGATAGGTAATATTAGTTTACTATAATATACTTACTCCATTCTAATTAATTGCAACATACCCCATTGACACATTTTTTCAGAAATTTATGTGGAGAGGAGAGATATATAAAGACGATATACGAAATAAGAAAATGTTGTAATTAATATGAACTTCCAAACGAGAAAAATATTGCAATTAACAAACAACGGAGAAAGTGGAAACAAATTGACTGATACTCTCTTACACCAACAATCTTCTCGCAGTGTGTGAGTACTATATAAAATTTGATTCCCATCCTCTGAGAAGAGAGAAATGCAACCAACATACCTGATTGAGGTTTCATCCTAAAGTCAATGAGCACTACACTTACAAACTATGGAACTTCTCCAATTCCACTTCCTAATATTGAACAAATGCCACGATCGAATAGATTGTGTGAAGCAAGCACGGTGCGTATTTACCTAGCAACGATTGAAGCATGAAGAATTTGAGACATAAACCCTAACACACAATCACACATATATATATAGGTGTCATGAACACAATTAGACCTTCAAAGCTTTAATATAGATACTTAATGACAATATGACATTTTCATAAGATGAGTGATATGTATCTCTTTTGAAACTTTGAAATCATGAAGTTGGGAGCAACTGCCATACATGTAAATAAAACAATTACATGTATTGCTCAAACAGTCAAACCCCATCATACATGGATAAGAGAGGACACTTTATTAATATTTTTGGGGGGCATTGGGGATCCGTTGGTAAGGAGAAGTACCCTACTGGACTGACATCTATCGCAGTGTCGCCAAGCCCAGCTACACAGGTCAACGCTTGAGAGTAGGGGGTATAAGGGAATTCCTACTCCCAAGCACAAAGGCGAGTTCTCCACCACCTCCACCAATCAAGCTTGGTTGGACACTTCATTAATATGCACATAGCCTTTAATTTGATAGTTCTTTTGGTATATAAAGTATTTTATATAAGATGAGTTGTGTTTTTTTCACTTCTTAAAATGAGATTTTCTATCATCCATATTTTGATTCATATTACAAGCATAGCTTTTGTACTTGTATGATGATATCCTATTTAGAAATTATCACATGAACATGCTTTGATTCATAAATGTGAAATATATGACTTAGAATTAAAGTGTTCACAGCTTCTGTCTTTCAGAGTTGTTGGCACATTGAGTTCCTTTTAGTTCAATTATGTCTACTTTAGATAAGGGGAGCAATATTATAGTAGCAATACTGTTATATATTCAAAAAATGACATCAGTCCATGGAGTACTTATGTTTACGGTTGTGTGGGAAATCTCTTAAACACTAGCAACTCAAACACATAAGATAAACAAGATAATTGACACTAAAATCTAAATCAATGGATTATTCAAGTTAAAAGAGAGTACATTATCATAAATAACAGCATAAAAATTACAATGGGGTTATTCCTATGTCTCTTGGCTAGCACCAGTATTTCTTCTAGGTCACGTACTCGTGCCCGATACGATACGTATCATGGCACGCATATCCATTTCGATCCTAATTTCAAAATATTGCCGTTTTTCGTCCCCATACCCGTATCTGAACTCATACCCGTATCCGTGTATGCGCAACCTAGTATCTTGGTATAGGTTGAGGGGCCTTTCTAAAGATCAATTCACCTCAAAGATTTCTAAGATATGCCATTTTCAATTTTTAATTATCTAAAAAGGTCAAGAAACGAGCTTTGTTAAAAGATAAGCAAATGATTATATCATGAAGGAAGTAGAAGTATCCAAAAATCAGAGAACAAAAAAAAGATTAACTTCATGAGACATACATTTATGAAGTTTTCAGTCTAGCTCAAAATGCTAGAACATATATATAGATTAATTAATTTGTAATGAACTAATTACCAAAAAATTCCTTGCTAAGCAATAAAATCACACCCACCCACCATCACAATTAACATCATCTCAGCACTTCTTCTACACTTAATTAAATTCCTACCTTCAATAATCATTTAATAACCTTTTTCTTTTTTTTTTCCCATTTTTCTTCAGAAAATTATTTTAAACAAACCCTAGCAAAAGTAAGCTGAAAACCCCCCTTGAACAGTCAATTTTATAGGATTGTTTCCTTTTCTTACACCAGTGACTACCACCTGACAAATCACAGAAAATTTTCACCCCAAATATAGTGATAAAAGTAAAAAAAAAAAAAAAAAAAAAAAAGGTACTCTAATAAATTATAGACCTGTAAAATTTGCAGCAGCAAGTAGCAATCAAGAGCAACGGGTAGAGGCGGCTGATGAAAGCGACGACTGAATCTGCAACAAGTGATGGTAACAGTCAGCTGCTGTTGGGCGTTGTTCTGGATTAATCTCCATGCATTTCCCTTCCAATTCTTTTACCTGTTTTCCTACTATTCCTTCATATCTTACTTCACTTGTCTTTATCAAATACCCTATTCCCCATACATCTACTTTCACTCCATGCACTCCTCTTCCCATCTCCGCCGCATACTTTTCTCTTTCCTCCACTACCGCCACCGCCATCGCCACCGGATTTATTTGTGGAGCTCCTACCGCCTCCTCGAACCCGGCCACAAACCACTCCTCCGTTGATGATGAGGCCTCATCCTCTTTGTTTACTTCCATTATCATTAACACTTTGTCCCATGATAAGTCTCTATGCATGAAACTTAAATCATGTAATGCTACTAGTGCTTTTGCTACTTGTTTTAGGGCTAAAACAAGTTGTTCCATGTTTTTTGGCTTTGTTTTTACTCCTCTTGGTTTAAAAACCAAGGCTAGTTCATCTTCATTGTAGGAAATTAAGTGCTCAACGTGGGGTACTACTCTTTGGTCTAACACTGAGTAGATTTCTTTGGTTGTTTGCCATCTTCGCTTGTTAAGGTAGAATCTTGTCGTCGTCTTTGTTGTCATTTCAATTATGTTTCCATCACCTAAATCTTGTCGTTCGTAGTCGCTTTGACAATGATTCTTGATGCATTTCTCAGCTAAAGAAGCTAATAAGATCCCAATTCTCCAACATGGTACTAGCAATTTGATTCTTTCTGAAGGGTTTGAAAGATCTAAGGAATAAACATCGGTTCGAGTGATTCGAGACTCTTGAGATGATGAATCTGATGGACTTAATGCACAGAATGTGATATTATGGCCAATAGCATAGTACCCTAAAACATAGGGAATGCCATTGTAGGTCCATGACATTTTCTTTGTAATAGAAGATGAAGGATCAATAAAGGGTTGTGATTCTCTTAGTTGATCAGTTTCCTCACCTCTCCATAAGCAAAGATTCTTTACCATGCCGGTTAAATTTGGCCATTGATCTCCAAATGACTCATCAGAAGATGACTTTGAGGATTGTTTTCTTGTGAACATGATCTCAAAGGGGCAAAATTTTGATATGACACGGTTGATGCAATCATCCCATAGAGCAATGTAGGAATCCCGGCTTGAAGAATTTGATGTAGTAATACTTGGGATTGATCGAATGAGCGAGCTAAGGATGTCAATGGTGAAAGATTTACAATCTAATGGCTCGCTCGAGGATGTGGTGAAGAAGAGCTCTCTCCCTTGAGGTAAATCACGGTATATATCCTTACGAAGGGGAAGCCGAAACTCTTCTGGTGGAGGTTCTTGTATGTACCATGAAAGCTCAAATAAGGTTGGTAGTGTTGTTGTTGGTGCTCTTAGGCATCCAAGGTAGTACTCAGTTGGATCTTGGAACTCCCCTACATTATATAAGAAGCAAACTTATGAAACTAGCTTGTTTTACTCCCTTATCACAAACATATCTTTAATTTGAAATTATTGTATAGTTATAGAACTCAAAGTAGAGATGATTATATATTGATATTTGGCAAACTAGCCCAAGAGTTAGGGAACTATTTAAGGTGTTTTCTATTCTTCTAAATATTAGAAAAAAAAGTAGCTGACTTTGAGATTAACGTTCTGACATTGTTGTTTCCGTACATAAAAGAGTGGAAAGAAAACTACTTCCCCCGTAACAGAAAGAATGCAACAATTGAGTATTATTTGTGAGGTATAAAATATTCAATTGTTACACTCTTTATGTTACAAAGGAAGTAGTAATTTTGGAAATAATCTAGTCTAGCTAGAACTTACATCTTATAGAGGGTTCAGCTGCCATTGCAAAAGGGATTCTCTCATTAAAATCTAGAAAACAAAGAAATAGATATATGATCATATCAGTCATTATACATAAAATTAAGAAGCATAAGATTGAATAAAAATATAACTTGATAGGGAGTATAAGTAATCGAAATACCAGAAGAAGATGGGAGAGGAAGTGAAGGTGAAGAAGAAGAAGAAGAAAGTTTTCTTCTACCAAACACCTTAAGCTGCTGACCCGGGGTGAAGCAATCGACGGAGAAACCCTTAAGTGGGCCATCTCCAAAGGCTTCTAAAGAGGAAGCCACCATTGTATCATCAAAATAAATGAGTTCATCCGCATTCAAGAAATTACAACCTTGTACTTTTACTCTCCCTCTATGATATTCACCTTCCTCCGCCCATAAGCTCACCCATTCTTCCCATGTCATTCTCATTCTCCCTATCCTTCGGAGCTCCACTCTCGGCGTTCCGCCACTCGTGGAGACGCCTACATTCAATGATGATGATTGAGGGTCAATCCCAAGTAATGGATTTCTTGGGTTATTATTCGTTAAGTAAGATTGCATCTGCCTCGCTCTATCTATAAAAGGATAAATCAAAAAATCACCAGTTATTACGTTACTAGTTCAAATTACATATCAACGCGACAATTAATTCAAAATGAAGTGATTAACAATGTAACCTTTGGTAGACTTAAGGTTTTCCTGTTTCTAAAATGTTTTAGTTCCAAAAATTCCAGCCATTTCCGTGCTAATAAAGTCCAAAAAATAACTGGAACCTAGGGTTTTTTTTTGTTTTTGTTTTTGTTTTTGTTTTTGAAATGTATCCATTTATTTCCGTGCTACATAGAATGTGACTAGCAAAGATGAAATAATACAATGTGACTATAAAAGAAGAAATAATAGAGTGTGATAGCTACTTACCAGAAAACATGGAAGAAAGTGGATAATTATCATCCTTAAAAGGGTAAGGAGGAGGTAAAGCTTTGAGATTAAGATCACAAGGTGCAGACAATGATCTAGAGGTTTGAAGATGATGAAAACTAGTAGTAGGAGAATGTCTCATTTTAGGTCCCATAAATTGAGATAATTCTTCAAAAACTTGTTCATCAAAAGAAGCAGGTAATCTATGAATCTTTCTTTCATAAGGTGAAAGTCTAAAATAAGTCTTCCCAACTTGTTCTCTTTCACCACCTCTTTCCCATTCATACACTTTCCTAAACTCCCCCAACATATTGTCCCACTTTGTCCCTGCTGTTTTTGCATCTCTATTCACTCCATGTTTGTTTAAGAACTCTGCCACTTCTCTATCTTTTTCTGCTCTTGTCTTCCCTCTTCCTCCTCCTCCTCCTCCTCCTCCTACGCTTTCGAGTCCGAAACTCGAATGCGAACCCGGACTCTCTCCTTGGTATTGAGCCCTCCATCCCTTTGCAAGCCATAACATTTCATGTGGCTTCCACACTGGGCTTACATACTTCCCTTTTCTCAATTGTTGTTGTGGTTGTTCTTGACCTGCTGCTGATGATGATGGGATAGGAGACAATGAAGGAGAAGAAGATGAATCAGGGGAAGTCAATTGGGCTTGTGGGTTTGAAGGAGATGGGCTTGATTCTTGAAGCCCAATACCAAGGCCCATTGGGCTTTGCTGCTTCCATTGATGATGATGAGGTTGAGAACTTGAAGTTGGTGTTGTATACCTTAATCTTTTAATAGTATCACTACTATTACTACTTACTGCTTCAAAATCAAAGGTAGAAAAAGATGGTGAATTTGTACTAGGAAGAAACAGAGGAGGTGGAGGTGCTCCCCTGATATTCTTCTTTCTTTCTCTCTCCTCTTTCTCAGGTGATGTTTTTCTCTCATCTTTCTTTTCACTCATTTTTTTACTATAAAGAAAAAAAGGCACTTTTTTTTTTATTGTTTGGTTGGATGAAAACTCAAACAGGGGAAATCCTGTTACTACAACAGGGGATCAAATTGAAGAAGCTCCATAAAAGAAGCAGTGGAGGAGAGAGAAAATGGGTTTGCTTTTCTTAAAAAACTTTAGGGTTTTGGAGAGGGTTTGCTTTATATGAAGAAGATTTGGTTAATATAATTACCAAATCCTGTGAAAGAGAAAGTGATGAAATGGAAAAACAGAGGAAGAGAAAAAAGTCGAGAGTTTGTGGAAACTGTACTGAATATGACTATTCAATTTTTTTGGCATTGTATTTCCATATTAAAACTCTGTAAAAAAAAAAAAAATTATTTATTTTTGATGGGTCATTAGGATTGAGAGTGAGAGTACGAAACAAAATTGTATGATTAATTGAAGAAGAAGGGAGAGTAATCATTGTACTCTGTTTCTGGAAAACGCGGCTCTTGCAGATTTTATTTTTGTTACAAGGAAAATTTGGTAAAATAAAAATGAAGTCTTTTTCTTTTTAACTTTTTTTGAGGGGTATTTAGAATCTAGAAATGGTATTTAACTATTTATACAAATGGAAAGAGGGAAAGAGTGGAAAGGTAGAAAGATGATAAAGCGACGTTGGACTTTTAATGAGTTACTTCATCTGGGTCTATTTTCTGATTTTCTTCTCCAGGTTGATGATTAAGAAAGAAGATGTAGACTACTCGAATAATCTGAAGCTGGAAAACACAAACACAATTTTGTTATGGTCTTTATCTTGATGGTAAGAATATATATAGAATTGTTGGAGATTTAAAGTATAGAATAATAGAATAAGGTTTGATTCATGATATGTTTACTTGAATTGCTTGGTTATAATGTCGTGATTCAAACAATGTATGAAGTATAATATGCTATATGAATTGGGATATGTTTGCACGCAAACTGGGGGATGTAAGTAGCAGGGTAAGTGGGTAACAACCTGTGACTAGGGTAGTAGACCCCGCCAAGCCGTGACTGGTGAACAAAGGATGCTCGTACCCTGCAACGTGAAGCTTACAACAAATCTACTTTCGTTCAAGAAGTCAGGAATTAATTGGTCACACCCCGCGGCCTGATTGGGTTGCCCAGCTCACAACTCACAATTCTTGTCGTGGCTCGTGACGTATTCCTAATCTTGCGGTGTTTCTTTTTCCTCTAACGATTATTCGAGACTATTCGATGCATTGTTTCGGTTTCTCTGAAATGTTATAGCATGAGTATATATGAGGACACTCATACGATGGAGAACATGTTGAAAAACTCTATCAACATATTTGCACACAAGTCTCTCAAGATCAAAATCAGAATTCCTTCATCATTTCAAATCTTTCACAAACTCATTTCCTCTTCATAGTGTTCATAGTTAGCGTGACCGCTATTGATCTTCTTTGTATCTCGAAGGTGAATTACGTGTACCCGTGTTATACGAATATGGTGGGAATATTACTTTTGGGAAAGTGCATCACGCCTAGAAGATTGTTTATCTTGTGACTCTGGTTGTTCTCGTAGTTTTCCTAACAAGAATCCCATAAAAAAGAATATAGATAAAGTGGTAACTGGTAAGTCCATTATTTGGAGAAACAAATTTAGGGAGGTTTGTGGAGATAACCTTGATTATCTTATGTTTGCTGCATTTGAAAAGTGGTGCATTAGTACTTAGTAGTGAACTAGTGATTATTTGTTTGAAGTTGGTAACTTTGAATTTTTTTTTTTTTTTTTTTTTTTTTTTTGACATCAAGAAAACGTACATTGATTAAAAGAGGAAATACAACCTAGTGCTAATACAAACACACAGAAAACAAAGGAAAAGCTAAAGGAGCTTTATGAGCTCTTACATGCCCTAAAAAACAAAAAGAAACAAAGCCGATACAAAGTCGCCTATTAAGTAGCACGCCACTGGTCGATAATTGTGCTGATGAAGTGAAAACACTAATGACTGATGGATGTGGTAGGAGAAGCAAATGTCGATCACGATCCGGACAACGAACCAAAGGCAAGATTTGCATCTCGCCGCATGAGCAATCCCAACGAACTTCTGACGTGTGGGATTCTTGGCTCATGATCTGTGGAAGAGTCACATTCCTAGGTGACTCATGACTCTCTGTCGAGAGTATGTCTTGTTTCTCCGTAAAGGAGAAACGGGGCGTGCTGAAATCCACCAGATGATACTGGGGTGCCGCCTGCAGATTTGAATTTTTCAAGGCAAAGACCAGTAAGATCATTGCCAAGCGAAAATGAGAGCTAAACATGGTGAGCTCTCGAAGAAACCTCCGGTTTATGAAACCGGAAAACATAATGTCCAACCATGAAAACCGAACATCGCCTCGACCAAACTCACACTGCTCATCCATCTGACGTACCTGTTCCTTCAACAAACGTTTCAAAAAACCTACTGATTCTATTACTACAACCTTACACCACCATCCCTGATTCAACTTGCAAATAATTTGTACACTACAAAAAAACAGCTCTATAGCGACGGAAAGGATCCGTCTCTAAATCAACATATTCCGTCGCTATATGTGCTTAGAGACGGAATTAGGGACGGATAACACCCGTTGTTAAAGGCCTTGTCGCTAATTTGAATTAGGGACGGATTTTATCATTCCGTCTCTAATTTAGAGACGGATTGTTATCCGTTGCTGAATCCGTCTCTAAAGTTAGAGACGGAATTTTAAAATCCGTCTCTAAAGTTAGAGACGGATTTTAAAAATCCGTCTCTAACTTTAGAGACGGATTTTAAAAATCCGTCTCTAACTTTAGAGACGGATTTTAAAAATCCGTCTCTAACTTTAGAGACGGATTATAAAATTCCGTCTCTAAATTTAGAGACGGATTATAAAATTCCGTCTCTAAATTTAGAGACGGATTATAAAATTCCGTCTCTAAAGGGATGGGGTGTAACGTTGATATTTTTTCTATTATTAGCGACGAATATATGTAAATCCGTCTCTAATGGGATGGATGCAATGCTGATAATTTTCTATTATTAACGACGAATATATTTAGAATCCGTCTCTAAATTTTAGGACGGGTTTTTGAAATATTAATCGTTCCCCTATTTAATTAAATAAATTATCTTATAATATAACATAAATTATAGATCTAAACAATTATAAACCATTTTAATTCACACTTAATAACCAAGTGCCAACTTTACATTAATTTGTAAGTCACAACATGTAATAGTAGTCATTTATATATGAAGTACAAAATAAGTAGGAACTTATAACGATATACAAAAAAGGCCACTTAAGATATATGCAAAAATCACTATGTTAAGGCCTATACTAGAAGCATGTATCAAACAAAATCATTGGATACTTTGAAAGCCTATACAAAAATCTTATGCTAACCATAGTGTCAAGGGCGAGGAGCGTTAGTTTGCATAAACATCTCCACTTGTTGTTTGAAAGTCATGAAAGTTTCAGTGGTTTCGGATAGCGTTTTTTGAGTTTCAACCAACGCCTTTTGGGTTTCAACAAGCCCTTCCTTTGTTACATCTAGTTCTTTCTTTTGTTCGTCATTTTGTGCAGCAAGTTCAACAACTTGAGTCTCCAAGCTCTTAATGTAGTCTCTCCGTGACTTCTTATCGTGCCTTTCTTCAAATGTAGGTCTTTCGTAATATGAGTGAGCAGCTGCACCCAAACCAAATATTCTACCTTTTCATTCCACCCGCCACAGCCTCAAAAAAACAATTCATCCTCAGTCTTTTGCGTCTCACTGTCACATTCGAGGTTGGCAGATTTCTTCTTCTCAAATTCATTCTGTAATATATAGTTAATGTCATCTATTAAACAAAAGATACAATAGCCATAAAACACACAAAAAAAAAGCAATAGTAAAAAATATAATAGTATCTATATTTTTGCTGCTGTTTTTGCACAAATTTCGCCAGCATAACCCTATATATACAATGAAATCCCAATTATATGGTAATAATTTAACCTGTAAGTGACTCATACATGACCCCAAAATCAATATAAACAATTATACCAACACACAACAACCAACAACAACAAGATAAACCAATTTTGCTTCTCCCAAATATACCATCACAAATCATAACTCCTTTGATCACTTCAAGATACACCCACTTACATGTTTGAAAATAGAATAATGTCCATCATAACCTCAGATTAGTGTTACCATTTAAAAAAAAAAACAAATACAAGATCGCTAAGTGTGAATAACCAAAAATGACGCTTACCCACACTTTTTCTGCCTTAGTGTTTACAAATTGACCATCATTATCAGCATGACCATTGTAATATAGCTCAGCTGCTGTGGGTGTACGCTTAAGTTTCTTCTCCTATATATTTGTTGGAAAGAAAAGAGGAAAGTGTTACAAATATCAACTCAGGCAAACAATAAAGCAAATAAGATTAACTTAGTTTTGTTAGCTAAGTTACATGTATATATTTGAAGAATTAGGCAAATAAGCTAAACTAATCATCCAAACCAACAACAACACCCAAACAGCAGCCCCAACAACAGCCCCAAGCAGCACCCAAAAAAGCCCCAACAGCACCAAAAAAAAGCCCCAAACAGCACCCTCGCTAGCCCCAACCAGTAGCCCATAATAGCCCATACAGCAGCCCAAAACAGCTTGCAAACAGCACCCCCAAACAGCACCCAAAAAAGCCCCAACAGCACCCAAAAAAGCCCCAAACAACACCCAAAAAAGCCCCAAACAGCACCCTCACTAGCCCCAACCAGTAGACCATAATACCCCAAATAGCAGCCCAAAACAGCACCCAAAATTGCCCCAAACAGCAGCAACAAAGACCCAAACAGCAGCAGAGCCCCAAATAGCACCTAAAATAGCCCCAACAGCACCTAAAATAGCCCCCAAACAGCACCCTACCTAACCCCAACCAGCTCCAATGACAGCCAAAAAAGCAGTAAAAACATCACCAAAATAGCAAAATAGCCTCTAAAACAACACCAAATAAGAGGACATGGCAGTCCAAAACCAGCCCCAATGACAGCCAAAAACAGCAAAAACTCCAAAATAATAGCAAAATAGCCCCTAAAACAGCACCAAATAAAGCAACAAAACAACCCTATAATAGCAGCAAATTACGCATAATAAAAGCAAATATACCAGTTTGAGCTTCACTTCCTCAGTCGAAATGGAACCTTGACGATGGTGAACCTTTTGATTTTCATTGCTCAATCTGTTTTTAGAACATTGGTTTCTTCTTATGAAATCATCATCTTTTTCTCTCATTTCTTTCATACGTTCTCTTAAACTGGGAGCACACCAAGTAGCACTATATGTTGGATCTGAGCAAACCTTTGACACTATACACTAAGGCGCACATTTTGATTGCCATTCCTTCTTTACCAGTGAAGCTACCGATGGATCCCAAGAGAACTCTTGCTAAAAAAGACCATACATAATTCGAGCAAAGTAGCAAAATAATGAGTCTCACCATACACATAAAAATAAAAAATTATTGCATGAAGTATTATAGTCTTTCTTTCCCTAACCTTGAAAGCATTCCACCATCTTTCCTTGACTTCTCGTGGAGTCATACCCCAATTGTAGTAAGGTCCCTTGAAGTATGTCTTATACGATGTCTCCGCTACTACATCAACTACATCACGATGGACAAACCTGTAGAAAGCAGAAAATTACAATGCATAATGTAATTTTAGAAGCAAACTAAAGCTTGAACATAAATTAGGCCACATAACTTAGAAGATTTAAGTTTAGATAACAATAAGTAAAAGCTAGGATATAACCGAAAACAAGCTGAAATAACTTTAAGTTAAAAGATATGCAAACTTACCATAATTTATCAGGGTCCAAAACTAATTTCGCCTGAGGATTACCCCTGTCATCTGATACAGTTATGCCTCTATCAAGATCCCCATTGGTAAGCTGTTCATCACTCCTAATATGAGTCTCACTTTGCTGATTTCTTGCGTGTTCTATTTCTGTTGTTGCATTTTCTAGTGCGTTTTCTGTTGCATGCGATTCTGTAAAGTCACGTGTTTCAACAACTTTGCGGGGTCCTCGAACAATGGGACCTCTCCCATTTAAACCACCTCGACACCTATAAGTCATCTGCATATGAGATAATATATACACAATCGCACATAACAGTGATTAATAAAATCAATTTATGTCTAAACTTAAAACATATGCTAATAAAAATGACATTTGCATATAGTAGATCTTAATAATCCCTACAAATAAAACAAGGATTACTAAATTTCATAAAATGTGATCAAATTACATCATTAAACATTAAATCATTGCATTACAATCATCATTGTCACCATCTTCATTTTCGTTACCAGCACTATCATCACCATCATCATCATGGTCTTCTTCCTCTTCCTCATCATCATCATAGTCTTCTGCCTCTTCCTCTTCTTCTTCCTCTTCCTCTTCCTCTTCCTCTTCCTCTTCCTCCAATTCTTCTTCTTCCTCTTCATTAAGGATTTCATACTCAAGTGAATCCCAATGCAAATCGTCATCACCATCATCTTGCCTAACTTCTGAAAGTAATGGAGGGTTTTCAGTGGTCATTTCTTGAAATGCCATTTCATCTAAAGGAGCGTCAATAGTACCTCTAGGTTTAATGTTAAAGTTGGTTAACATGGACTATTTAATTGGTTAACGCACTCTAACATAAAAAAAAAGTATATTATGTGAGCTAAAAGTTGCAAAAATGCATTGTCATAGAACATGAAAATAAAACCAAAATATTATCTTAACACATGAAAATAAAACCAAAATATTGTCTTAACACATGAAAATAAAACCATAAAAAGATAACCATTACATGCACAAGGGGTCTTTAACACTCAAAGCAAACAACTTACCAACCCACCTTCACTTACACGCACAACATAATTACAATAGCTTAACTACGATACCCCCATAATATAAAACTGCAGCAGTCCTATATCACCCAAATCAGCATCAACATGCAGCGATTATATCACCCAAACAGCCAAACAACACCCCAAACAACAGCCTAAACAGCACCCCAAACAGCACACCTAAGCAGCCCCAGACAGCACCCAAAGCAGCCCCAACAGCACCCAAACAGCTCTAAACTGCACCCCAAACAGCTCTAAACAGCAGCCCCAACAGCACCGAAAACAGCCCCAACAGCACCCCAAACAGCTCTAAACAGCAGCCCAACAGCACCCAAACAGCCCCAAACAACACCCCTACTAGCCCAACCAGCAGCCCCAAACCAGCCCCAATGACAGCCAAAAACAGCAGCAAAACATCCCTGAAACAGCACCAAAACTTCCCCAAAAACAGCACAAAAACCGCCCCAAACCACACCAAAACCTTGCACTAAACTGCATCAAAACAGTCCCAAATAAAGACATAACATTCGAGTAAAATTAACAAAACCACCCAATTATAAACACATAACATATAAGAGAAGGAAAAAAAAGAAAAACCCTTCTGTTTACTAATCAAAAATCCTTTGCAAATCCAATTGATTAAACTAGAGATAAAGCTTACAAGTCGAAGATAAGAAAATTTTGAGTTTTGAGTTTTGAAGAATCATATTCTTAAGCAAAGATTATAACTTTAAATCTTCCAATTCAATAATTAGAACTTTAAATCTTGCAATTCAAGATTGAAACTTTACAAAATTCACCTTCATCACAGGCATGGACATTAACAGTAAAAAGAAATGGGGTAATGCTGGACTCACCAAATAGGTCTACGATATCAACGCAGCAGAACAACAAGAACAAAACACGGCAGCTCGAGCAAGGAAGGCATAAATCAGATCAGTAGCAACTACAGAGGGAAAATTTGGAACATGCGGCACCAAAGAATCGACCACCCACCGGTGTGGCGTCCCTCGCCGGAGCTTCCCAATCTTCGCACTCTAGGGTTTGAGCAAGAAAGACAGAGGGAAAACTAACAAAGCAGTAGTGAGGACCTTTGGAAATAAGGTGTGATTTTTTTAGATGTTTGCTTTTTTTAATCTTTTGCCACAATATTTGGATTAATTGGCAAAAACAAACCAGCTACGGAATGTAAAGTTCCGTCTCTAAATTAGAGACGGAATCGAATATCCGTCTCTAATTTAGAGACGGAATTTTAATTCCGTCTCTAACTTAGAGACGGAATTTTAATTCCGTCTCTAATTCAGAGACGGAATGGAATATCCGTCTCTAAATTAGAGACGGGTTTTTAATTCCGTCTCTAATTTAGAGACGGAATAGAATATCCGTCTCTAAATTAGAGACGGCTCTTAATTATCCGTCTCTAAATTATTTTAGCAACCGATTGTAAAATTTCCGTTTCTATTTTAGAAACGGATAGGTGTCCGTCTCTAATATTCCGTCGCTATATAAGCTTTTTTTTGTAGTGGTAGAACCACCAAACTGATAAATAACCTAGCAAGGGGGGAAGGGGAGAGGGAAGCCCAATAACCGGGGGTGAGGGAAGGGGATGCCCAAACAAAACTGACCCACAACAAGGAATAAGGAATTCGACGAAAACCTCGAACAGGGGATGGGGTGATTACACAACTAAACCATTCGACTTAGGAGGGGAACGGGGAGGGAGGCCCGACTAACTAAATAGGGGAGGGAGAAGGGAAGCCCGACGAAGGAACAGGGAAAACCAGGATTAAGAGCCACAACAAAACTAAAATAACGACACTAACCGCTAACATTAGCGGCGGAAACAAAGAACAAACACTAACCCAACAAACGAAAAACAAGGGAAGGGGAAGGAGACCTGACTGACGCGACTGGGGAGGGGGAGGCGGAAGACCCGAACTGGCGGCGACATGAAGCTACACACGGCGCGACCGACCTGACCTGTGAACAGAGAAGCCCAAAACCGAACAAAAAACCGGCGACGAAGGGAAAGCCAACGAAGCCACTAACCGACGAACACGAAAAAGACAAGCAGCAGGCTCGCCGGCGACGTGCGGCCACCAGCGAGCCTGCTGCGGCGGGGTTTTGTGGCTAGGGTTTTGTGGTTAGGGTAGAGAGAGAAGAGAGAGGCTTAGGGTTTTGCGGCGTAATATTTGGAGGATTATAGTTTGAATTTTTTTTTTTACATCAAAGAAAGAGTACAAATTAAATAGGAAAGGAAAAGCTACTATTTAACCGTCTCCAGGTAGCCAATTCACGGACCCGCCTCACCTAGTCGCGTGATACTTTCAAGATATGACATTCTAATCAACCTTCTTCTAAACATACGCCATTTGATCAATCTTCAAAACAAAAGTATTTTGATACAATTTGATTCTTTGACCATGATTAGGTTAATTTATATTAGTCTCATTGTACTTCGTATTTTTACGAGTGATGAGTTAATCTATTCTGAATTTGGTTGAGCTAACTAACTAAGTGATATCAGGTTATGCAATATAGTTTATTTGCCGGACTTTAGTTGTATCAATTATAAAGGTAAGTTATGATTACTTTATTCGAGTATAAATTGAATCATTTTAGATCGGGTAATCTAGGTAGTATGTTTAGAATCAATTACTATTTCTTATCCTAAACATTAGTAGTGTATATTTAAATCGTTGTAAATCAATAATTACAATAAGAAATCTATTTCATTATATAATAGGCTTATCTGACAGTATCTTCCTATTAAGAAGGTTTTTTTATACTTCATTTAAGAATTGCTTTTGAGGTATGTATTCGGACCTTCGTTTCCAGTTTCCACATGTTCTTTAACTTTTTTTCTATCTTAATCACTTTTTTGTTATACAACAGAAGCATGCAGAGATACGAGTACACGACAATGTGCTACAAAATGTCATCACCAAGACCAGATATATGCAGAAACAATAATAGAGGGAAAAGGTCAAATGGAAAATAGTAAAATAGGAGTAGAAGAGCAAGAGTCTTCCTTTTTTTTTCCCCTTTTACCCGAACTTTTTGGTTAAAAAATATATAAGTTTATGGTAAAGTAGCTCCAGTCCACCAACAACTTGGGAGGAGGAAAGAAAGAGATGCATGTTTTGGGCGTTTGGTTCATATAATGGTATGAGTTTGGAATTGGGAATGAAATCAATTTGATATATACAGTTATTGAAACTTGATACCTGATATAATACAAATTAAACATAATTATGATATATTTTGTTCCTAGAATTCTTCTCTGGTTAGGCTTTCTAATCATAATAAGACTATTCTAGGATGTATCACTATAATATTGATCAATGATAATCGTTCCAGTTGAAGAGTTTTCCCAAATCTAATATGGTATTACACCTTTAGGTTACCTACAACTTTTAAACATTTTCTTTTTCTCCCTGATCACGTCGCACTCCCGCTTCTACCGCCCTTAGTCACCGTGCGTCGTTCCTATTTTTCAACCCCTAATGGCGCCCGAAAACCAAGAGTCCCCCCCTAACTCTCCCTCATCAAAACCAACTTCAATGAATACCATCTTACCCTATGCGTCACCAATATTAAAAATGTCATCCATTTAATTTTGGATCGTGAGAAGGTACAATATTCAAATCGGGTTGAGTTGTTTGAGTGTCATGCTCATGCCTTTAATGTTATAGATCATATAAGTTCCACCCATAAGCGTCCATTGGATGTTTTTGACGACATGTGGGCCCGTCTTGATTTCATTGTTAAACAGTGGATTTATGGTACTATTTTCTCTGATCTATTACAATTTGTTCTTTGTCGTGGGGATTCTGCACAAGCTCTTTGGGACAAATTGACAGAACTTTTTCAAGAGATTTCGACGCTTTGTGCATTCTCTTATTCAGATGGGATTTGTTGTTACTCACCGTGACAACTCGTTATTCACTTTTCATCGGGGTAATGATTTGGCTTATCTTCTTCTATATGTTGATGATATTATTTTGTGCACCTCTTCTGATGCTTTGCGGGACCATATTATTGTTCACTTGAAGTCTGAATTTTCTATGTCTGATTTGGGACCACTCAGTTATTTTTCAGGAATCTCTGTTACTCGTACACCATCTTATATGCATGCTTCTTTCTCATAAGAAATATGCACAGGAAACATTGGAGCGTGCAGGTATGAGGACTTGTAAGCCTGCAACAATTCATGTTGACACTAACTCAAAGCTTAGTGCGGATTCAGGTCCTCCTGTGGCAGATCCGACTCATTATTGCACTTTAGCAGGTGCTTTGCAGTACCTCACTTTTACTCATCCAGATATTGCTTATGTAGTAGAGCAGGTATGCCTTTTTATGCAGGATCCGCGAAAAACTCATTATAATGCGCATTGATCATGAATTACATTTATATCCTACTACTTAGTTGCGTTTGATCACTTATACTGATGTTGATTGGGGAGACTCAGGTGACATTAGTCGTTCCACTTCTGGTTATTGTTGTTTTCTCAGTGATAACTTGATTTCTAGGCAGTCTAAGCGTCAGCCTACTACTCTTTCTAGATCAAGTGTTGAGGCAGAATATCGAAGCGTCGCAAATGTTGTCGAGGAAGCTTGTTGGTTATGCAATCTTCTTCTGGAGTTACACTGTCCTCTCCGACAAGCTACTATTTTTTATTGTGATAATGTCAGTGTTATTTATATATCTAGAAACCCAGTACAACAACAATGCACCAACCATGTTGAGATTGATATTCATTTTACGTATGTTGCATGTTCCTACCAAATATCAGTTTGCAGACATTTTCACTAAAGGTCTTCCACGACAGTAATTCTTGGAGTTCAAGTCCAATCTCAGTGTTCGCCCTCCTCCAACTCCGGCTGTGAGGGTGCGATAGACTACAAATATAATTAAGATATATTTTGTTCCTAAAATTTTACTCTGGATTGGTTTCCTAATCATAATAGGACTATCTTTGGATGTATCGCTATAAATATTGATCGATGGTAATCACTTCAGTTGAGGAGTTTTCCTAAATCTAGCAATACCTAATAGCATATGTTTGGTTTTATTTGGGAATAAAAAAAATTCTTTTATTTGATACCTAGAAGTATTGGTATGTGCCATACCCACCTCCCCCCTTGGATTTCTAATCCCATATATACCATATGGGTTTGAGGTATGAGTTTTAAATCTATCCAATTTATTAAACAAACACTAAGTATGGGTTTTTGCTTATCCAAAACTAGGGGTTTTAACGAGCCTAACCGAGACCTAGCATGAGGTTACTAGGCTCAGTTCGTTACAATTTTACTCGAATTGGACCGAGTATCGACCTGTTTCGGGCTTAAATCTTCTAGTTCAATATACCTTAAAACTGAATTGAGTTAAAAACTATATTACATCTATTCTATAAATAGGTTTAAACTACGCAATTTAAGTTTTTTCACAAGTATTGTGCAAAAATTAAATATAACTTTTCATTTACTTCCTATAATATGAAAAATAATATAGCTAAAACATATTTCGAGCATGCTCACTTTTTGAATCGAACTTTGCTATGCTCAACTGTAGAAAATATTAAGCCGAGCTCGAATAGTTTGCGAGTCGCCTAGTATCCTAAATCCCTACCTCATACCATAATCATATGAACTATACAATTGTTATAGTTTATACTCTATTCACTGAATTAAGGCAAAAATATACTTCTAAGTTCTAAGAGAGTGAGAATTTTTGCTTAAGACAAAATGTAAATTCAATGGATAATCTTAGTGGAATGAAGCTCATCACTGGTCTCAAGGTCAGTAGGATTAAGAATGTTGTACTATAGACATAAAAGTATTTTGTCAAATTTTAGATAGTGTACTGAACAAAAACATACTATTAAAGTTAGGCACCGTTATTTTAAATTAAGAGAATTTGAATTTGAATTTAACTTAAATTAATTGAATTGAATTGAAATTAACTGAATTAAATGAAAATTTAACTGAACTAAACAGAAACAAACTGAAGTGAAATGAATTGAACTCAACTAAAAATAAGTCCAAAAGAATAGAGTCTTGAAGAAATGACTTAAATTTAAATTTAGGGATGGGAAAGGAATAAGTCAACAATGCGATAATTTTTTTTTAAAAAAAAACAAAAAAATTCGAGGTTTTTGGTCTGAATCGAGAACTCGAAATCAATGTTTTACGCGGAGTGCAGAAGTTCCTGAAAATTTGATCTTATTCAGTTCAAATTCAGGTTCGGTCCTGATCTTTGCACATCCGACTTTCCTACCTGCATGTAGTGATTAATAAATAATAAAGTAGTCAATAGAATGTAGGTGATTTTACTAAGCAAAGCTTGATCTAATAATGATTTTTGAATTTCACAACTTTAAAGTTGCGGAAAAAAACCCCAATAAGAAAATATTAAAGATGAGGATTCTCCTTACCATCTCCGTAGCTCTCCATAAACCTTGCTATTAAACTGCTTCCAAAATACTTGTACTAGATTTCAGTTTAGTAGTGCACTGCCTACAAAAAATAAATAAATTTAAAAATATAGTAGGTAGTTGTAACGTCCTTGTAAAAACCTATTTAGAGTTTTTCCTTAAAATAGCAAGTGGTCCTTCATAGAAGTTTCACTTGCTATTCAGATTAGAGTGTAAAAAGCCAAAAAATAAATAAATTATGCATCTCATATTCTCATTAACTTCTCTATGTGGCCACTTCAAATATAAGATAATTAATCAATTATTAGGAGTTACAACGACAATTAAATGATCTAATCGCGATATATGAGGTTATTCTAATAGAAAAATGAGGTTATTCTAATGGCAAAATGGGGTTACTTTTATTAACTAGTAGAATTACTCTTCTAATAACCAAAACAAAATAACAGGGTTACTTGAAAGAACAAATGAGATTACTCTTTTTTTAATTCGTTGATTTTACATATATATTGATTTGAGGTTACTTTTATGGGCATAATAAGGTTACCTGGTGACTGTATGAAACTACGGCTATGTTCTTTTCAATTCGTCTGGTTTGATCTGAATTTTTCTAATCTGTTCTAGTTTGGTCTGATCTTTTCTCATATGAACTTTTCTGATCTGTCTGATCTGATCTGAACTTTTCTGATCTGGACTGATCTGATATGAATTTTTATGATCTGGTCTGATCTGAACTTTTTTGTTTTGATTTGATTTGATCTGAACCTTTCTGTTCGATTATTCTTATTATTATTAACGTCCAAGAAACTATTATTATTATTATTATTATTATTATTATTATTATTATTATTATTATTATTATTATTATTATTATTATTGTTATTAAGCAATTGTAGACTTTTTGTCAATATCACTATAATTTACAACTCCAGCACTTACAACAACTACTACATTTTATTGTAGCATTACCTACTTTTACTACTAATAAAAGTAAATAATATAAAAAAAAAATATAACCAACAAAAAACGACAATAATAATAGAATGCCTCCAAAGTTCCAAGCCTATGGACTTGTTGAATCATTAACTTACATCACTTACATCTACTTTCAATTAGACAATATTATTCGTCTTCTTCGATTGAACGCCAAATTTCTTCTGCTATTTCTTTTTGCACCAAACCCATTTGTGTCTTACGGACATTATTAAACATATCACAGTTTGATCTTGGTTCAACATCAATGCATTTTGAAATAGATTTACCGACTCGTGCACTCTGATGAAATTATGTATGGTAAATGCAGACACTATGATAGCCAATTGAAATTGAATATCCGTGCACGACATGATATGCAATATTCACCTCGATCTCTTTGATCAATCCAAAACATCTTTCAATTTACTTAAAACGTGTCACAAATTATGATAAGAATCCATTTATTCGTGTTAAGTTCTGGTTATATTGTCATGTCATAATAATAATAATAATAATAATAATAATAATAATAATAATAATAATAATAATAATAATAATAATAATAATAATAATAATAATAATAATAATAATAATAATAATAATTATAGTATAGTAATGTTCAATTCACTTTATTTTTACTTATTTCAGATCAGAAAATATTGTTATTATTATCATGATTCTTATGATTATTAGTATTGTTGTTGTTGTACATTTTTTAAAAAGGATTATTATTATTGCCATTGTTATACTTACTAATTATTAATTTTTGTAATTATTATTGACGGTTATTTTACCAAATACCCCTGACAAAAAAATTTATTCACCAAATACCCCCACTTTTTTCAAAATTCACCAGATACCTCTGACCTTTTAAAAAATTCACCAGATACCCTTGACTTTTTTAAAAAATTATCCAAAATGCCCTTTTGGCTAACGGACGTTAGTGCTCCATTAATTAATTAACCTAAAAAAACTCTAATTAATCCTATAAACCTAATTAATTCTAAAAACAAAAATTCACCCTAAATACCTAATTAATTCTAAAAACTATAATTAACCCTAAAAACCTAAGTAACCCTAACCAAAGCCCAGCTCCCCAAACCCCTCTCCCCCCCTTCATGTAGCCCCCTCCCCCACCAGCACCCCCCCCACACACACCCCCCTGCGCCTCCCTTCTTCACTCTCGCCGACGCACTCGTCCCCTCCTCCCACCACCCCAGCTCGTCGCCCCCCTTCTCACCACCTCCCAGCCCATCCCCCTCCCTCACCAGCACCTCCTCCCCCGCACCCCCCTGCGCCTCCCCTTCTCTCACTCTCGCCGACACACTCGTCCCCCCTCCTCCCACCACCCAGCTCGTCGCTTTCCCCTTCCCACCACCTCCCAGCCCATCCCCCCTCGCATCATCTAGTCCCTCCCCGTCGAATCCCCCACAACCACATAACCTCCCAATGAATCCCCCACAACCCGAATCCCTCTCCGTCGAATCCCCAAAAACCCGAATCCCTCCCCGTCGAACCCCCCATAATCGCGCCTCCTTCCTCGCATTAGCTAATCCTTCGCTTACAAATCAGTCGCTCCCCCTCCCTTCCCTCTCCCCCAGTCGCTACCGCGAAATGGCTTGGTTTCTTCGATAATAATAGCATCGACGACTAATTTCGTATCTACTATGCCGACGAGAGTGAGGTAGGACCTGTGTGGGGTCTGCCAGGGAGAGGGGAAGGGCGTGGCTGCTGCGGGGGAGGACGGGAGGGGGTGGGGTTGGGGTTGGGGCTGGGGTTGGGCGGTGGAGCTGGTGGGTCTAGGGTTGGGGGTTGGGGGTTGGGGGTGGGGTTGAGTTAAGGAGAGAGAGAGTTAGGGTTTACTTAAGCTTTAGTTAGGGTTAATTAGGTTTGATTAGGGTTTTTAGGGTTAATTAGGATTTTTTAGGATTAATGACTAACGGAGTTAACCGCTGTTAGTCATTAATGGCACCTGGTGAATTTTTCTAAAGGTCAGGGATATTTCGTGAATTCGGAAAAAAGTGGGGGTATTTGGTGAATAAATTTTTTTGTCAGGGATATTTGGTGAAATAACCGTATTATTAATGTTGTTGCTATTATTATGAATGTTATTGATATCACTATTTGAAGCTATTTTGTGTTCAAGAAGAAGAATGTTCTTTTGACATTTGTACGTGTTCTTTTTTATATTTTTTCTAATTAACAATTTTGATATGCGATGTTCTTTACCTAAAATTGATATCACTATTTGAAGTTATATGTGTTCTTTTTTTACCATGAACCATATTTTTTTTTTACCTTAAATATGTGTTTTTTATTTTATTTTCAATTGTATGTTCCTATACTAATGTGCTCTTTTTTATAATAATAATAATAGTAATAATAGTAATTATTATTATTATTATTATTATTAAAAGTTGTGTATACTAATAAAATGATAATAACAATAATTCTAGTAATTAAAACAAAGTAATAACAATATTAGTAATCATATATTTTATAAAATATAAGTTTATTATCAATCAGATAAGATAAGATCAGATCAGAAAAAATAAGTTCATATCTGATCAGATAAGTTTAGATCAAATCGGATAAGTTCATATCAGCAAAAATAAGGTAAACTAAACATAGTCTAATTTGAAAAGAACATAGCCTACATATATGAATTTTTGAAATAGATTTTACTTTAATACGCAAATATTACCACACTATATGTTGTTATGTGGCTGACCACACACAAAGCTTAATAAGATAAATAATTACATCCTCTCAAAAAAAAGATAAATAATTACATCTGATTATCTGAATAAACTCGGTATTGGGAAAGCACAAAGCAGTGGTTCAAGCCCATTAAACATATTTAGCAGACGTCTCTGGAGACTAATACTCCATTGCCTCACAATCATGCCCTAGCCGTGAGATGGATCAAGCCCACAATCGCACTTAAATAGCATATGGATTTTAGCACTCCGTACAAAAATATCAGCAATCATATAATGATACCGAAATTTCTTAGCTGTAATATTTCATCTCTTGATCATTTACTTTGACTAACTTTGATTCACTAAAATAGTTATGTTTTGACTTTTCACGTCTATCAATATGTTAAAATTAATTGATTTTTTCAAAATATATATTAAAATAAATCTAATAAAATTCCACATAGTTAAAGTAGAGTATGTAAATACAAAATGCAAAGTGTAATTATATTAATAAAGCTAGTTTTGAAACATGTGCATTGCACGAATTGTTGTTGATTTTAATTTTTTGCAAATTTTTGTTAACATTGTTGATTTTTGTTGCTGCGAAATGAGATTTTTCAACACCATTGTATTTATATACTTCCTCCACTCTTTTTCTATTGCAACAATTACCACTTTGGGAAGTTTAATTTTATCTACTGAAACCATTCCACTTTCGGTAAAAAAGGACCCATAGTTGGCAACATTTTCTTTACTTTATGTTAATAAAACCATTATTAATTACTCAAAATTTCCTCATAAAGTTATGTTTACTTTATTAAGGATTTACTTATCCCATATTCTAGCTAACCCCTCTATGCTAAACTACCCAACTTTTTTTTTTCTTAAAAACCATGAGCAAATTCATTGTTGCAGTAGAAAAAAACATAAAGTATTTGTCATTATACTTTAATTTCTAGATTTGTTATTGTAATATATAAATTTCATATTTTTAATGCTCAATTGAATATTATAGCTAAGTCTTTCATTAAATAGTACCCCAATAATTTATATGACTAACAACATCTAATATAGTTTTAACAAGAAAAATACCCGAACTAACTTTAAGAAATTAGAGGGTAATAATTCTGTAGATGCAGGACAATAAGAATAAAGAAAAAATATATATGAGTGACAGCCACAACTTCAACTTTTAGTATACCACATAAATACTAACGCGTATAAAGTAGAAGATGAAAAGGCCAAAAAGAATATCATAATGATGGTATCATGAATGAAATACATTAAATATAAAACTTACCTCTATTAATAATCAAAAATACTATTTCAGAAAAACAAAATCTCTTCATCAATCATGACCATATCAAGACCTATCAAACTTCCCCTTTTATGATCTACGATATTAAATAGTCTAGAAACTCGAACCTTGATTTTTCATTTAGTTTTAGTAGATAAAGTTCATTGAGAAAAGAATAAGATCAAACAAATGGATTTTGTTCCAGCTTTATCGCTATAGATTTTAATTTTTGTTGTACCAATAAAGTTTTCTAAATAAATTTTGTTGCAATACTAAATTGCTTAATTGGTTCAGTTGAGTAAGGCTGGTGTTTGTATAGGTTGAGTTTGAGCAATATCAACCATTGAATAAAAAATTAGTGGCTCATATATGATCTATCCAAAATCTTCTCTATTTTTTCTTATCAAAATCCACCCCCTCATTTCCCCCCTTCATTTAAAAATGTGTGGTTCATATACAAGTATGCCTTGTAGAATTTTATTAAAACTCTATATAGGCTGAGGTTTGAAAGATAGTATGTTTAATCATGTAAATTAGACCTATGATAAAATGCTATAGTCACATATAGTACAATATAGTTATAGCTTGAAAGTGATATTGCCTAAATTCTTATGTCAAATGCAATATAATAATTTAAAAAATGGAAGGAGTAATCTACACATGATTGTCTTTTCTATTTGATTCATGATAACATGTTTCATCTACTTTAACCTCTTTTTTCACATATGTAGTCCACTTTTTAATATAATAACTCACATTTTAATTTTTCTCTCCACCTTTTTTCACTTACTTTTGAAATTCATTGGTTCTTTAAAAAAGTGAAGTGAGTAAATTAACAAGAAACGGAGGGTATATATTAATTAAAATAACTACATAATCCATTTTGGCTGATATATAACCACTTTTCTTTATGGGGCAATCTTCCAAAAAATATTACATTTTCAGGAAAAAAAAAAATTACCACATGTGAAATTTTAATGATAAATCATATTTTCCCCAAAGGAATTACTATTTATCTAATCGCAAATAGTTTTTTTTTTATATAATTTGCATTATTTAATTGCATTATCTCAAATAGTCATTATTAGTTTATGTATAGTACCTTGTTATCAACTTATATATATTTTTTGGATATCAATTCACATATAATTTATATATATTATCTTAAAAACTAATATATATATATATATATATATATATATATATATATATATTATATATTATATATATATATATATATATATATAGGTATAGGTATAAACTAATAGTAAATATGTGATCAAATATGCATAAACCGAGATATGCCAAATTGATAGGTAACTGTATTAGAATTCTTCGGCTGGAAAAAGGAATGTTGATTTCACGAACGTAGGGCCAATCCCATTTACCTTCTGTAACATGGGATTCTAAGCCAGGTTTCCTGGAAGAGTCACATTTCCGCGTGACTCAATACCCTTTTGGATGGGTATATGAGACTTCTCCATTGATGAGAAGCTCAATTGGGTGAACGCGCTATGCCAATTAACAAATTGGGGAGCCATCTTTAGATATGTTTTTTTCGAGGCAATGATGGATAAAATCAATACCAAGCGGAAATGAGATCTAACTAGAGTTAGTTCTCGAAGAAACGTGCAATTTTCAAAATCGGACAAAACAGACCCCAACCATGAAATCTTTTGCCACACAAACCCTAACCAAGCACTAGAATCAAATCCAACTTCAAAAGCAAAATGACCTCCAGCAATTAACACAAGCATCAAGCAGCTTAGTGCAGCAGACACAAAACCCATACTAACGCCCGCAAACTAAACAATTTTAGCGTATTTCCAACAAGCACCAGGGAATGTGGAGCCGGATAACCAACAACAACAGTGTTAGGTAAACTCGACACTAAATCGGGAGGGGGGAGGGAGGCGCCCAGATGTATGTCCTCTTGGGACTTAACTAGGGGGGTAGGGAAGGGGAAGCCCAAACTTAACACTGTCACTGACCTAGGGAGGGGAAGGGGTAGAGGAGGCCTAAATGACTAATACTAACCTAGGGAGGGAAAGGGGAAGGGAGGCCCAAAACGCGACACCAGGGGAACGGGAAGTGGGAAGCCCAACTCACTGAACACAGGAGTGGGTGGGATCCGACGCACCACCGAGGAAGGGGGATTTGCTGAAAATACAACAGGAATGGCGAACTATCCACCGCCAAATGCACCACCAGTACTTGGTGCAACACTATATGGGTATGTTACCGGCGAACACCGAACCAAATCAACCAAATCGAACTGCCGACGATAGAAAACAAAACGTAGGGAAAAACGAAAAGGAAGAAACTAAGAGAACCAATTAACATGAAGAGCAGAAAACAAGAGGAAACTCACCGGAGAACCTGCCGGCAGCTTGCGCGGCGCCGGAACTCCGGCGAGTTTCTAGGGTTTTTTTAGAAGAGGTTTTAAGAGAGAAGGCAGAGAAAAGGTTTTAGAGAGAGAAGTTATATATGATATGCCAGATGTGAATCGTTAACCATTATGCTACAAGATATTTTTAAATATTTAATACAACAAATGTTTTATATCCAATATGCCAAAAGAACTTATCTGGAGTCGACCCACTACCAACTCCAACTAAAATCTTTCCCTGCTTGAACTGATAATGAATATGTATAAATAGATAATATGACAGATAAAAAGATTTTTTTTTCACATTTTTATTTTTGGCAAAGTTTTTAGGGCTATTTTATATTTTTAACCCTCATTTTTCCTACCTCTCAACCCAATTAATTACCAAATAATTGGGTAAATGAGTCTAATCTTCTTCTCTCTACTCTTTTATTAAAATTTGTGAAAAACCAAATAGTGCAGTTTTTTTTTAAAAAAGAGTTAATGTTCATTCTCTAGAACAACCCATTAAGAAAATGATCACATAAATTTTATTCTTTTTGTACTTAAATGCTTATCTTCCCTTAGTCGCTTAGTTGCTTTCAGCTGTGAAATGGGCTTAGTACCCTAATTCAACTTATTATTGTCCTTGATCCGAACTTATGTATGAAAAATCCATTCCATGAATGCTTACCAATCAACCAATTCATAGCATCAATTCTTGAAATTAAATTCGATGATCTCTCAAAAGTTGTATCATACACAGACAACACAGTAGTACAGAAACATTTGCACCATCACTTTCAACAGCAATTGACTCTTGCAAAATGTGTAGATCAACATAAATTTCGGGTCTGTCCTGTTGGTATTGGCTTTGTCATTTTGTCTCATGATCAAAAGTTCCTTTCTCATTGTCCTAGTTTATGCTTAGCTAACTTGAATATGTTTTAATGACTTTATCCTTTTCAACAGAAACCCCCTTAAATTTCAGAAAACCGTTAGCTTTTTGCATATTCATGTTGTTCAATAAATACAAGTTCTGATAGTATAAATACTCATCATATCTAGGTCTAGAGTCTAGACTCTGCACTTAGGGAGTTAGGTCTTAGGGTGGCGCCCCTCACTTTATACATGTTTCTCCAGCCTGTACATATATGAGTACCTTTCTCTTTCATTGTATTTTTGCATGCGTCTGAAAAAAGGCAACTAAATAAACATAAAAGATGCATATGGTAGAAAAAATTATATGTACAAAACCATGCAAAAATGAATAATAAATAAGAAAACCCTTTCATTGTTCATTCACGAGTTCATTTTAGGACATTAGGGTAAGAAAGAGATTGTTCAAACTTCAAGAGTATGATTATATTTTAAAGTCACTGATCTCAACTAGCTAGGCTTTAGTGTCGGGATACAGGTAATTTTTATTGATTTTAATTTGCTTAATGCTGATGAGAAATGAAGGGAACAATATAGCTGTTTTTGGCTGTATGGCTCTTCCTAAATCTAGTAACGCAATAAATTAAATTTTATGGTTTATAATGAATGGTCACTTCCAAAAATTAATTGCTTTGTTATTAATATTATCTTGTATGTACGTATTTTTTTGTGATGTGGGGTGATGAAAACAATAAACATGAAATGCATAAAACAATATAGAAAAGATATTTGGAATTAAGAATATACAAAAGACATGAATTTGCTTAAAGATTCACATCATGAAAAATGTGTTAGTAAATCAAAACAAATAAATATAAAAAGAAAAGATTAAGGATAATCTTCAGGAATATATCGGTGTCGCATGGATCTTAGAGAGTAACAACCTTCAGGATAAGTAATCGTAAAGTCTTGCAACAAAACAATTAAACAAATGGAAGATCAACACTTCGAAAGTATATAAGTGAGTTTTAAGTGTTAGAATATTCGCTAGCTTCGAATATGTGGGACTATGTGAGGAGAAATCTCAATCATGTAAATAGCGTGACTAAAAATTAGGTGGAACGTGGCCTGTATAGGAAACATGAAATAAGAGTCGGCATTGCGATGCGCATAAGCGTCGCACGACGTGCAACATTGATGTGTGTCGTCGTGCATGGCTATACACTGACTTATCCTTCTGTTCATTTCTGGATTTTGTTGACCGTCTCGTAATTGCACGTGCTCCATAGGCTATGCCAAACGCATTGGGGGTGTGCGAAGCGCATTCGCAAATATGGTCAGGTTTTAATATTTCTCCAATCTTTACTAAATATTATCATTTGAAATCCGAAAATCAAATATCTAAGAAAATAAAATCTTATTTAAATAAAATCCTTTATCTTTGATAATATTTATGCTTCAAAAATTGGAATTGGAATCTTTTAAAACAACTAAATATGTTTTAAGTTTTTAAAACGGTTTTTGACCAAGCTCTTCGGATTTCTCTCATTCATACCGAACCAATTAGGATGACGGTATGTATCATCATCAGGTATAAAATGGAGAGATATCATTTATATAAATATATTAAAAGGCGTTCCTGAACAAGGAATGGTGCGACATGATGCTCTCGTGAAAGGTGTTTTACCTCATGTAATACATGTACACTAAAAAAAAAATTAGAAATTGCATAGTATATACTTTGATCTAGTGACCTCAAGATCATAAACTAAAGTCTTAATCACTAGACCAAGTAGACTTCAGTGTTATCATTTTAAAGTACAATATTAGTAAAAGAAATTTTTCCTTACCCGTGGTATAGCCCGGGCCTAATAACTAGTTATGTGTCTACTATGAGTTATTAATCTTGCTATCTTTTATTTATCCACATGAACCACGAAAGCAGTACAAAGTACAAAGAAGGGGAGGGGAGATTCGAACATGTGACCTATCGTTCACAATAACACCTCAATCTTAACCATTAGGCAAGACATCCTTGGTATTAATCTTGTTTTCTTGTTGGTCGATTACATTTGAATGACAAGTACTCACACTTAGTACTTTTTTTTTTTTTGAATAGTAAAATTAATTCATTAATAAAAAGTCATACGACATCTACATAAGCAATAGAATCAAACAAATACATAAGTTGAATCAAACAATAATTTCCTTCATAAAAACTATGATCGTCAAACAAATCTTGCAATGTGGAACATCTCCCGCTTATATCGCTGGAAAATACAGCCTTGTTGGAGAGACAATCTAACAATTCCTTGTAGTCGTGAGGATGATTTCCGTCGGATTCATCTGACCGTATTCGAAAAATTGATAACCTTTGTGATCCCGCATAATTCTTCACCAACAAAATAATTTCACGGCAATCCATTAGATCTAGTATCCCGGATTGTACCTTGTAGAAATTCCCCCTCTAAAAGAGGAGAAAACCCTGTCTTTCGAAGGAGGTCGAAAAACCTTGTCTTTCGAAGGAGATCGAAAAACCTTTTCTTACGAAGGAGATCGAAAACCCTTTATTTCGAGGGAGAATCGTTATTGGAAACCTAAAAACAAATAAAAAACAAAGGTGGGGGCTTTCCAACGGTAAAAATCGATGGAAGCCCCTTTAAAAATCAACAATGGAGGCTAGGGTTTTTTGAAAGTAGAGAGGAGAGAGGGGAGAGAAGAGAGTCGTCAATGTAGAATAGGGTTTTTTCTCACACTTAGTACTTAGTAGCAAAAGAAAGTGATCATATCCGAAGTCTTATTGGAATGATTTAAAGTTGATTCAAATCATTAAGTTAATTAGCTTAATTGAAAAATACCCAATATTAAATTGTTGATTGTAATTGACTTAAGGACTTGTTAAAACATACACATTACCCATAAACAATCAACGATATCTTAAAATTAGCATATGATGACCTCTTAAACAAAAAAATTCAATTATATATTCGAAATATCAAATTTTGTTTACTATTATCGTCATGAGTTAATTAAATAAATGTCCTTAAATAGTATTATTTGAAGAATTAGTGACAGAATCACACGTCAACCGGCATAAATAATGATTATTTATTGCTTAATATTTTCATTTTTAAGTTTTTGTATGTAACCCTTAAAGGACCAAGGCTACACATAACATTTTCCTTAAATATAATAGTTAGAAATATGTAATTTCAAACAGAGAGGACAAAATGATCAATTTCATTTTTGGTTGTTATCAATTATCATCTCCGTTATATGGTTAATACGGGCCTTGAGCACGGGTGGAAGAAACCTTTTTAAAGCACCATTAACAATGATCAGAAAAAAGATCATTCCATCACCTCTTCTAACTTTCTATCTTTAAAAAACATCATCCCACAATCTTTTCCAATTATTCTCCTTATTATTGAACAAAAAAGATCATCCTGACTATTTTTTTTTCTCTTTTTCCTACTTTTTAACCCTACCTAATTATATTCTCTCTCATCACCAATCTTCATTATACATAATATTTATTCTTTATTTTATTATAATAATACTACACATATACTTTAAAATGTCTATAAAAGTCATTTCACATAAACAAATGGCAATAAGCTTTTAGCAATTAGTTATTTTTTACCAAACATATTTCTAGAAAAAGTTGTCAAATCAACAGTCAAATGTGCTGAACAAAAAGTTAAAACTCTAACAGCAAACTCTAACCACTAAACTCTAAACTCTATTTGTTAAACAAGACCATAGAGAAAGTACACACATAACAAGGAATGTAGAGAGACAAATTTGGGACCACAATATAGTAGAGTGATAAAACAAAAAGATTGTAGTAGTCCCTTCTTCTGTGGCATATTTGTAATAAGTGTGATTTATTTTTTACCATTTAGAGTTTGGTTGCATTATTTATTATGATTATTTCAAATAAAGAAAGTATTTCACTTATTATAAAACCAATAAAGTATTTTTTCATGCCATTGTTAATGGTGTTCTTAGAAGTTACCCAAAGGTTCTTATGAATACCTATATGCACTTATGTTATATCAAATTATCTTGGTGCCAATAAATTAAATGAGCTTTGCTTGATAACTATAAAAATCCCAAAAAAGTAAAATTTATAACTAGCAATTGAGTATTTCTATATATCATCAGTTGCAACATTATTGATCATCGATATATCATGCCAAGCACAAGAGGACGAACTTGCATTAAAAAAATATTGGAATATGTCCATAGTTCAGATATGGAGTTTGATCCACTTTACATTGAAATAGAATATCACCACATAATAAAATCGCAAAACATGTCGTATACGTTGTAAGTTGTAACAGAGTCGTACTAACAAGAAGCAGGTTGGTCTTTATGTATACAAAAATGGCCAACTAGAAAAAGGCAATTTTAATAAAGTCCCTGGGGTTCAATAAAAATGAATCATAAAACCACTTGTGGCAAATTGAAAGCATATTTCTCTTTCAATCGTAGTACTGGTACTCTCGTACCCACCAACTCACATTTTCACCAAAGAAATTGCATGGTAGTACAAAAGTATAAAATATCTTTGAAAATTCTATGTTTAAGATTTTCATTCGTGGGTACCCAGTATCCACAAAACAACTATGGAGATTAATTAGTATATACGTCTTGTATGGCATAATTTTATTTTTCCCAAGTTGGTTTGTGGTACATATCATTAAATTTAAATATAAGAAAAATAATTTTTTGTACTTATTCAATGTTTAAAAATTTTCATTTGTTTTTCAAGTTTTTGTAATATAACTAGTTTTTTTCGCCCGGGCGATGCCTCGAGTCAGTTACAATAAAATAAATATATTATTATTTTTAAATTTCATAATTTATTTTGCTACTTTTCGTATTTTTTTACCATTAAGAAATTGAAAAATTCTCGTCACGACGTGATAAGTAAAAAAAAATTGAAAGGTTTGAGTTTGAAAAAAATACCTTAAAAGGAATTGTGGTAAGAGAATATGACATCATTATTTTCTTGTAAGCGTAATGAGAAGGTTAGAGATGTATATATTTGTTTAACTCTTTTTAGTTAATTATAATTATTACAAGACTTCGTCATATTTTATTTGAAACATTAGACAACAAAGTCATAGTGTATTGATAGTTAAACTCTTACGTTTCATTTCAAAGATTACGTGTTCGATACCTTGAACTCGCGCTTTTTTTTTAAAAAAGTGAGGAGTACACATAGACATAAAATATTTCCGTTAGAAATTTGAGAAGAGTGTCACGTAGCACATAGGTTTTCTTTCGCATGCCTTTTAATATATTTGTATAGATGCACTATCATTAAAATATAATTGCACTTGAAATGTTAAGGAGGACCATTCATACCACTTACAAATTTAAAGGAAGTTACATTTAAAATCAAATGATAATGTGAGAAGCGAAAAGTAGCTCTTTGAGGTTATAAAATAGTTATTCTATTTCCTTCATTTCAATATATATGGGACGACTCACATGTACAAAATAAAACAATAATGTTTGAGCATAAATTTATCTTGTGGGGGGATACCTAATGGCTAATGCTATTCCTCCTCTTTTGGGATTTAAACATGTGGGACAGTGTTGTTGGCCAATTTGTGCTAGGATTTCCACTATTTTGTTGGGACACCAATCCCTGACTTTGCAAATTGCAATCATAATTTACTGTTTGTAAAGCTACCACTTATAGTATGTGACGCACTTCCTTGGAGGAGCTTATAAAGTTATAATCCACAAAACCACCATATCGTAAGGGGCCAAAAATCTTCATTTTCTTTCCTGGTTAATTTTTCTTTTGGTCAAAGGCATGCTACCTATTGGGCAATCCATTCAAATCGTGTTTCTTATTTAAACAATTCACTTCAATCTCAAAACAAGATGAAGTAAATCATGTTAAGAAAGTTCATCTCTCGCAAGGGCTTATCTTGAGCCAATATACTATGAAGGTATGATATAATAACCGAGTTGAGGAAAAATGGATTTGTTAG